>NC_060181.1:11330569-11363069 GCF_021184085.1 Oncorhynchus gorbuscha | reverse complement strand
CGCTCCATCTCTCTCTCTCGCTCCATCTCTCTCTCGCTCCATCTCTCGCTCCATCTCTCGCTCCATCTCTCGCTCCATCTCTCTCCATCTCTCTCGCTCGCTCTCTCGCTCCATCTCTCTCTCTCGCTCCATCTCGCTCTCTCTCTCGCTCCATCTCGCTCTCTCGCTCCATCTCGCTCTCTCTCTCGCTCCATCTCGCTCTCTCTCTCGCTCCATCTCTCTTTCGCTCCATCTCTCTCTCTCGGTCTGTTTCTCTCCAGATGAAACGGGGGAGGGGCTCCACCAAATGGGGGAGGGACTTCACCTGGTTTTGAAGTAGCGGTAGAGGATGACATCACTCAACACTCCTCCCTCTGTGTGGAGGGGAGCAGCCTCCCTCTCTCCTATCGTCCAGATTGCTGTGTCTAAGGCAGACGGACAGAGATACTGAACTGCGGCCTTGTTAATGTTAGAATCTGACGGGGCCTGACCACTGTTTCATATTGAAAACACTATTACTGAGGGGGGGGGGACTTTGTTTATTCCTAAATGTTTATATTGTTGTACGAGAGGGAGGCTGCCCCCCCCCCCAAACAGAGAGAGTCATATAGAGGGAGGCTGTCCCACACAGAGTGAGTCATATAGAGGAGAGGGAGGCTGTCCCCCACAGAGAGAGTCATATAGAGGAGAGGGAGGCTGCCCCCCACAGAGAGTCATATAGAGGAGAGGAGGGAGGGAGGCTGCTCCCCCACAGAGAGAGTCATATAGAGGAGAGGGAGGCTGTCCCCCACAGAGAGTCATATAGAGGAGAGGAGGGAGGGAGGCTGCTCCCCCACAGAGAGAGTCATATAGAGGAGAGGGAGGCTGCTCCCCCAGAGAGAGTCATATAGAGGAGAGGGAGGCTGCTCCCCCACAGAGAGAGTCATATAGAGGAGAGGAGGGAGGGAGGCTGCTCCCCCACAGAGAGAGTCATATAGAGGAGAGGGAGGCTGCTCCCCCACAGAGAGTCATATAGAGGAGAGGGAGGCTGCTCCCCCACAGAGAGTCATATAGAGGAGGGAGGCTGCTCCCCCACAGAGAGAGTCATATAGAGGAGGGGAGGGAGGCTGCCCCCCCACACAGAGAGAGTCATATAGAGGAGGGGAGGGAGGGAGGGAGGCTGCTCCCCCACAGAGAGTCATATAGAGGAGAGGAGGGAGGCTGCCCCCCCACACAGAGAGAGTCATATAGAGGAGGGGAGGGATGGAGGCTGCTCCCCCACAGAGAGAGTCATATAGAGGAGGGGAGGGGGGGAGGCTGCTCCCCCACAGAGAGAGTCATATATATATATATATAGGAGAGGAGGGAGGCTGCCCCCCACAGAGGGAGTCATATAGAGGAGAGGAGGGATGGAGGCTGCTCCCCCACAGAGAGAGTCATATAGAGGAGGGGAGGGGGGGAGGCTGCTCCCCCACAGAGAGAGTCATATATATATATATAGGAGAGGAGGGAGGCTGCCCCCCACAGAGGGAGTCATATAGAGGAGAGGAGGGAGGGAGGCTGCCCCCCACAGAGGGAGTCATATAGAGGAGAGGAGGGAGGGAGGCTGCTCCCCCACAGAGAGAGTCATATATATATATATATAGGAGAGGAGGGAGGCTGCCCCCCACAGAGGGAGTCATATAGAGGAGAGGAGGGAGGCTGCCCCCCCCCCAAACAGAGTCATATAGAGGGAGACTGCCCCCCCCCCCCCAAAAAAACAGAGAGTCATATAGAGGAGGGGAGGGAGGGAGGCTGCTCCCCCACAGGGAGAGGGTCAAATAGAGGAGGGAGGCTGCTCCCCCACAGAGAGTCATATAGAGGGAGGCTGCTCCCCCACAGAGGGAGTCATAGAGGAGGGGAGGGAGGCTGCTCCCCCACAGAGAGAGGGTCAAATAGAGGAGGGAGGCTGCTCCCCCACAGAGGGAGTCATATAGAGGAGGGGAGGGAGGGAGGCTGCTCCCCCACAGAGAGAGTCATATAGAGGAGGGAGGCTGCTCCCCCACAGAGGGAGTCATATAGAGGAGGGGAGGGAGGGAAGCTGCTCCCCCACTGAGAGAGTCATATAGAGGAGAGGAGGGAGGGAAGCTGCTCCCCCACAGTGAGAGTCATATAGAGGAGGGGAGGGAGGGAGGCTGCTCCCCCACAGAGAGAGTCATATAGAGGAGGGGAGGGAGGGAAGCTGCTCCCCCACAGTGAGAGTCTTATATATAGGAGAGGAGGGAGGCTGCTCCCCACAGAGGCTCATATAGGCAGCACTATAGGCCTCAGACAGGGCCAGTCATCAGTCAGTGCTGCTGGACCTCTCTGTGACTCGAACCTGCAGACTGAGTTTCAGACAGACAGAACCCAGTCGCTTGTGTCTCATTCGCCCTGACCTGAGACTCGACCACACCCACTTTCACGGAAGCAGAGCTGGCGACTAACAAAACCAGAAAAGACTATCTAGATCACGCCGGCCCCAGCGTGGACCTTCTGATCTGTTCTCATTCTACAACTAGTGAGTCCTCTTAGCCAATCAAGTATTGATGTTGTGGATCGATGGAGCTGTTACACTGTAACAGAATGCTATCAGGGCTTGTTCTGGTCCACGTATCGTATCAATCAGGTCTAATACCATAATATACCCCAGCCTATTTCAGAGCAGGACCGACTGTCTCCACTGAAGACCCTGCCTGCATAGACGTGTCTAAGCATCAACTCAAGTCTCTTCAATCTCATTTTTTGTTACGGTCACTTTTATGGTTTTGAGTTTTGTCTTTTGACTAAGACAGTTTGTTTGTTTGGCTGTTGGTGTAAGATGAGATGTCTCGGGTGCCACACTTCACACTGTTCGCTAGGCTCAGTTCGATCTTTCACACACAGACGGACGCACGGACACACACTGACCCTAATAGACTATTGACATGGAGAGAGTGTGAGGAGGAAGAGTCTAGACTATTGACATGGAGAGGGGGTGAGGAGGAAGAGTCTAGACTATTGACATGGAGAGGGGGTGAGGAGGAAGAGTCTAGACTATTGACATGGAGAGGGGGTGAGGAGGAAGAGTCTAGACTATTGACATGGAGAGGGGGTGAGGAGGAAGAGTCTCTAGACTATTGACATGGGGAAGAGTCTCTAGACTATTGACATGGAGAGGGGGTGAGGAGGAAGAGTCTCTAGACTATTGACATGGAGAGGGGTGAGGAGGAAGGGTCTAGACTATTGACATGGAGAGGGGGTGAGGAGGAAGAGTCTCTAGACTATTGACATGGAGAGGGGGTGAGGAGGAAGGGTCTCTAGACTATTGAGAGGGGTGAGGAGGAAGAGTCTCTAGACTATTGAGAGGGGGTGAGGAGGAAGAGTCTAGACTATTGAGAGGGGGTGAGGAGGAAGAGTCTCTAGACTATTGAGAGGGGGTGAGGAGGAAGGGTCTCTAGACTATTGAGAGGGGGTGAGGAGGAAGGGTCTCTAGACTATTGACATGGAGAGGGGGTGAGGAGGAAGGGTCTCTAGACTATTGAGAGGGGGTGAGGAGGAAGAGTCTCTAGACTATTGAGAGAGGGGTGAGGAGGAAGAGTCTCTAGACTATTGACATGGAGAGGGGGTGAGGAGGAAGGGTCTCTAGACTATTGAGAGGGGGTGAGGAGGAAGAGTCTCTAGACTATTGAGAGGGGGTGAGGAGGAAGAGTCTCGACTATTGAGAGGGGGTGAGGAGGAAGAGTCTAGACTATTGACATGGAGAGGGGGTGAGGAGGAAGAGTCTCTAGACTATTGACATGGAAAGGGGGTGAGGAGGAAGGGTCTCTAGACTATTGACATGGAGAGGGGGTGAGGAGGAAGGGTCTCTAGACTATTGAGAGGGGTGAGGAGGAAGAGTCTCTAGACTATTGAGAGGGGTGAGGAGGAAGAGTCTCTAGACTATTGACATGGAGAGGGGGTGAGGAGGAAGAGTCTCTAGACTATTGAGAGGGGGTGAGGAGGAAGAGTCTCTCGACTATTGACATGGAGAGGGGGTGAGGAGGAGGTGTCTCTCGACTATTGACATGGAGAGGGGGTGAGGAGGAGGTGTCTCTCGACTATTGACATGGAGAGGGGGTGAGGAGGAAGGGTCTCTAGACTATTGAGAGGGGGTTAGGAGGAAGGGTCTCTAGACTATTGAGAGGGGGTGAGGAGGAAGAGTCTCTCGACTATTGACATGGAGAGGGGGTGAGGAGGAAGAGTCTCTAGACTATTGAGAGGGGGTGAGGAGGAAGAGTCTCTCGACTATTGACATGGAGAGGGGGTGAGGAGGAGGTGTCTCTCGACTATTGACATGGAGAGGGGGTGAGGAGGAGGTGTCTCTCGACTATTGACATGGAGAGGGGGTGAGGAGGAAGGGTCTCTAGACTATTGAGAGGGGTTAGGAGGAAGGGTCTCTAGACTATTGAGAGGGGGTGAGGAGGAAGAGTCTAGACTATTGACATGGAGAGGGGGTGAGGAGGAAGAGTCTCTAGACTATTGACATGGAAAGGGGGTGAGGAGGAAGGGTCTCTAGACTATTGACATGGAGAGGGGGTGAGGAGGAAGGGTCTCTAGACTATTGAGAGGGGGTGAGGAGGAAGAGTCTCTAGACTATGGAGAGGGGGTGAGGAGGAAGAGTCTCTAGACTATTGACATGGAGAGGGGGTGAGGAGGAAGAGTCTCTAGACTATTGAGAGGGGGTGAGGAGGAAGAGTCTCTCGACTATTGACATGGAGAGGGGGTGAGGAGGAGGTGTCTCTCGACTATTGACATGGAGAGGGGGTGAGGAGGAAGAGTCTCTAGACTATTGAGAGGGGGTTAGGAGGAAGGGTCTCTAGACTATTGAGAGGGGGTGAGGAGGAAGAGTCTCTAGACTATTGACATGGAGAGGGGGTGAGGAGGAAGGGTCTCTAGACTATTGAGAGGGGGTGAGGAGGAAGAGTCTCTAGACTATTGAGAGGGGGTGAGGAGGAAGAGTCTCTCGACTATTGAGAGGGGGTGAGGAGGAAGAGTCTAGACTATTGACATGGAGAGGGGGTGAGGAGGAAGAGTCTCTAGACTATTGACATGGAAAGGGGGTGAGGAGGAGGGTCTCTAGACTATTGACATGGAGAGGGGGTGAGGAGGAAGGGTCTTTAGACTATTGAGAGGGGGTGAGGAGGAAGAGTCTCTAGACTATTGAGAGGGGGTGAGGAGGAAGAGTCTCTAGACTATTGACATGGAGAGGGGGTGAGGAGGAAGAGTCTCTAGACTATTGAGAGGGGGTGAGGAGGAAGAGTCTCTAGACTATTGACATGGAAAGGGGGTGAGGAGGAGGGTCTCTAGACTATTGACATGGAGAGGGGGTGAGGAGGAAGGGTCTTTAGACTATTGAGAGGGGGTGAGGAGGAAGAGTCTCTAGACTATTGAGAGGGGGTGAGGAGGAAGAGTCTCTAGACTATTGACATGGAGAGGGGGTGAGGAGGAAGAGTCTCTAGACTATTGACATGGAGAGGGGGTGAGGAGGAAGGGTCTCTAGACTATTGAGAGGGGGTGAGGAGGAAGAGTCTCTCGACTATTGAGAGGGGGTGAGGAGGAAGAGTCTAGACTATTGACATGGAGAGGGGGTGAGGAGGAAGAGTCTCTAGACTATTGACATGGAAAGGGGGTGAGGAGGAGGGTCTCTAGACTATTGACATGGAGAGGGGGTGAGGAGGAAGGGTCTTTAGACTATTGAGAGGGGGTGAGGAGGAAGAGTCTCTAGACTATTGAGAGGGGGTGAGGAGGAAGAGTCTCTAGACTATTGACATGGAGAGGGGGTGAGGAGGAAGAGTCTCTAGACTATTGACATGGAGAGGGGGTGAGGAGGAAGGGTCTCTAGACTATTGAGAGGGGGTGAGGAGGAAGAGTCTCTCGACTATTGACATGGAGAGGGGGTGAGGAGGAGGTGTCTCTAGACTATTGACATGGAGAGGGGGTGAGGAGGAAGAGTCTCTAGACTATTGACATGGAGAGGGGGTGAGGAGGAAGGGTCTCTAGACTATTGAGAGGGGGTGAGGAGGAAGAGTCTAGACTATTGACATGGAGAGGAGGAGGAGGAAGAGTCTCTAGACTATTAAGAGGGGGTGAGGAGGAAGAGTCTCTAGACTATTGACATGGAGAGGGGGTGAAGAGGAAGGGTCTCCAGATTATTGACATGGAGAGGGGGTGAGGAGGAAGGGTCTCTAGACTATTGACATGGAGAGGGGGTGAGGAGGAAGGGTCTAGACCAGGGGTGTCAAACATACGGCCCGCGGGCCGGAACCGGCCCCCAAGGAGGTTCGATCAGGCCCGCAGGATAATTTGAAAGTGGAAAAAATGCATAAAAGACATGGAATTAATATTTTTAATTCGCTGCAATTCATGGATTATCCGCTAAGGAGCGCACTCTTTCCATCAGAGTAGAAGACAAGCCGCATCACTGAGACAGACTGAAAACAGCAGACGGTATCAATGCGCCATCTGCTGCTTGTTATGACGTTGTTAATACCTTGGTCTCTACCTCTCCGCTACACCCTCATTAGCCAAAATGTCGTTATCCAAACGGAGAAAAGTAGATAAGGAGTGTAGAATTTTCAAAGAAAAATGGACCACGTCCTATTTATTTACAGAGATGCGCGGAAAACCTTTGTGCTTGGTGTGTTTGCAACAAGTTTCGGTATTGAAGGAATATAATATTCGACGCCACTACGAGACTGATCACAGCGAAAAATATGACGGCTTGCAAGGACAACTGAGAAGAGATAAGATTAACGAATTGCTGGCGGGTCTGAGGAAACAGCAGTCAACTTTCATCCAGAGCCGAGAAGTCAGTGAAGCAGCGGTAAAAGCCAGCTACCTAATTGCTAGCGAAATAGCATTAGCATCGAAGCCGTATTCCGACGGTGACTTTGTTAAACGATGCATGATGAAGGCGGCTGAACTTGTATGTCCCGAGAAGCGACAAGCTTTTGCCAATATTAGCCTGACGAGGAATACTATAGCAGAGAGGATTTCGGAACTATCGGCAGATGTAGACAGTCAATTGAAACAGAGAGTCAAGTCATTTATTGCATTTTCCGTGGCAATTGACGAGAGCACTGACGAGTTGCAATGCATATTTGTGAATGATAAAAGTAAATTGCACATTTGTCTAAGGAAATATGAGGTGTTTCATGAAATGTTTTGTAAAAGGATAGTTCATTAAATTTCAATATTTTCCTAACGTTCTTGTGCTTCTTTACACCAAAACAAAGGAAAGACATGATATTTTGGTTATTTATAGCAGAGTATGGTATAATTTTAATGGTCCGGCCCACTTGACATCTCCCTAGGCCGTATGTGGCCCACGATGCGAAATGAGTTTGACACCCCTGGTCTAGACTATTGACATGGAGAAGGGGTGAGGGGGAAGGGTCTAGACTATTGACATGGAGAGGGGGTGAGGAGTCTCTAGACTATTGACATGGAGAGGGGGTGAGGAAGAGGTGTCTCTAGACTATTGACATGGTGAGGAGGAAGAGTCTCTAGACTATTGACATGGAGAGGGGGTGTGGAGGAAGGGTCTAGACTATTGACATGGAGAGGGGTGCGGAGGAAGGGTCTCTAGACTATTGACATGGAGAGGGGGTGAGGAAGAGGTGTCTCTAGACTATTGACATGGAGAGGGGGTGAGGAGGTGTCTCTAGACTATTGACATGGAGAGGGGGTGAGGAGGAAGGGTCTAGACTATTGACATGGAGAGGGGGTGAGGAGGAAGGGTCTAGACTATTGACATGGAGAGGGGGTGAGGAAGAGGCGTCTCTAGACTATTGACATGGAGAGGGGGTGACGAGGAGGTGTCTAGACTATTGACATGGAGAGAGGGTGAGGAAAAAGAGTCTCTAGACTATTGACATGGAGAGGGGGTGAGGAGGTGTCTCTAGACTATTGACATGGAGAGGGGGTGAGGAGGTGTCTCTAGACTATTGACATGGAGAGGGGGTGAGGAAGAGGCGTCACTAGACTATTGACATGGAGAGGAGGAAGCATCTCTAGACTATTGAGAGGGGGTGAGGAAGAGGCGTCTCTAGACTATTGAGATGGAGAGGGGGTGAGGAGGTGTCTCTAGACTATTGACATGGAGAGGGGGTGAGGAAGAGGTGTCTCTAGACTATTGAGATACAGTCCCTAGTCGGTGCAAGGGGGGCAGGGTGACATAAATAAACACACAGAAATGGACCAAACTGGTTTGGGATGAAGGTGACCTTAGAACAAGGTTGTGTGTCTTGAGAGTGAAACCAGGGCTCATCCAAGGCGTGGCCTTCCTTCACCCCTGACAGGATGGGATGGAAACCCTGTATGTGTTCTCAGGTCTGTCCGTTGGCCGTAGTTAGTCGTTGACTACTGGCAGTGCAAGTGTGCGTGTGCGTGTGCGTGTGCGCGTGCGTGTGTGTTGTTGCAGAAACTAACCTGTTTTGATCCTGTCAGTTGACATCACTGCTTTTGTTCGTGGCTTAGTTTGCCTTTTAATCAAGAGAATGAGGAAGGAAGGAAGCTATTTTTATTTGATTTTGTCCGTAAATAAATGTAGCCCAGTCCTTTAAAAATAAAAATAAATCCCCCAAATAAAAAAAACATGTACTGAAAACCACAAAGTCCAACTTGATGTAGTTTGTAGTTTTGGAGCCACACCATTCATGACTCCTGAGAGAAATAAAGTGTCGATGTTGAGTTGGAACGGAACCTGGCAGCTACTTCAACACCAGGAAGTGAGGAGCACAGAGCCTGTTCAAGAGGTCCTTCCAGAACGTCCAGGTAGAAATGTGTTGTGTTGAATGGATGTGATTGGCTGTCTGAATTCCTATTCTATTTCTAAATACAACGTTCAGAACATTTCACATCACTGAGAATACACCCCCATCTCTACAGACCCTGGGTCACACCCCCATCTCTACAGACCCTGGGTCACACCCCCATCTCTACAGACCCTGGGTCACATCACTGAGAATACACCCCCATCTCTACAGACCCTGGGTCACATCACTGAGAATACACCCCCATCTCTACAGACCCTGGGTCACATCACTGAGAATACACCCCCATCTCTACAGACCCTGGGTCACACCCCCATCTCTACAGACCCTGAGTCACATCACTGAGAATACACCCCCATCTCTACAGACCCTGGGTCACATCACTGAGAATACACCCCCATCTCTACAGACCCTGGGTCACATCACTGAGAATACACCCCCATCTCTACAGACCCTGGGTCACATCACTGAGAATACACCCCCATCTCTACAGACCCTGGGTCACCTCCATCTCTACAGACCCTGGGTCACACCCCCATCTCTACAGACCCTGGGTCACACCTCCATCTCTACAGACCCTGGGTCACACCCCCATCTCTACAGACTCTGGGTCACCCCCATCTCTACAGACTCTGGGTCACCCCCATCTCTACAGACCCTGGGTCACCTCCATCTCTACAGACCCTGGGTCACCTCCATCTCTACAGACCCTGGGTCACACCTCCATCTCTACAGACCCTGGGTCACATCACTGAGAATACACCCCCATCTCTACAGACCCTGGGTCACCTCCATCTCTACAGACCCTGGGTCACACCCCCATCTCTACAGACCCTGGGTCACACCTCCATCTCTACAGACCCTGGGTCACACCCCCATCTCTACAGACTCTGGGTCACCCCCATCTCTACAGACTCTGGGTCACCCCCATCTCTACAGACCCTGGGTCACCTCCATCTCTACAGACCCTGGGTCACCTCCATCTCTACAGACCCTGGGTCACACCTCCATCTCTACAGACCCTGGGTCACACCTCCATCTCTACAGACCCTGGGTCACACCTCCATCTCTACAGACCCTGGGTCACACCTCCATCTCTACAGACCCTGGGTCTCCTCCATCTCTACAGACCCTAGGTCTCCTCCATCTCTACAGACCCTGGGTCACATCACTGAGAATACACCCCCATCTCTACAGACCCTGGGTCACCTCCATCTCTACAGACCCTGGGTCACCTCCATCTCTACAGACCCTGGGTCACACCCCCATCTCTACAGACCCTGGGTCACACCTCCATCTCTACAGACCCTGGGTCACACCCCCATCTCTACAGACCCTGGGTCTCCTCCATCTCTACAGACCCTAGGTCTCCTCCATCTCTACAGACCCTGGGTCACTCCTCCATCTCTACAGACCCTGGGTCACACCTCCATCTCTACAGACCCTGGGTCACCTCCATCTCTACAGACCCTGGGTCACACCTCCATCTCTATAGACCCTGGGTCTCCTCCATCTCTACAGACCCTGGGTCACTCCTCCATCTCTACAGACCCTGGGTCACTCCTCCATCTCTACAGACCCTGGGTCACTCCTCCATCTCTACAGACCCTGGGTCACTCCTCCATCTCTACAGACCCTGGGTCACACCTCCATCTCTACAGACCCTGGGTCACACCTCCATCTCTACAGACCCTGGGTCACACCTCCATCTCTACAGACCCTGGGTCACACCTCCATCTCTACAGACCCTGGGTCACACCTCCATCTCTACAGACCCTGGGTCACACCCCCATCTCTACAGACCCTGGGTCACACCTCCATCTCTACAGACCCTGGGTCACACCTCCATCTCTACAGACCCTGGGTCACACCTCCATCTCTACAGACCCTGGGTCACACCTCCATCTCTACAGACCCTGGGTCACCTCCATTTAATTTTTCTTTCTTGTTCATTCCTTGGTATCTGATTGGTTGGCACGAGTCCCATGAAAAGGAGCTGTGGTACTCTGGGTGAATGACGAAAAGGTGGCGAGGGTGTTTTTAACACCAGGTGTGGCGGTTCCTGTCGTTCTGAGATGAAACGAACTCCAGCTTGTTTCTCTCCGTGAAAAAGGAGACGACTCACAGAAACCTGAACTCTACACTTCTTCCTGCTCCAGGACTTGAGAAGAACGGCCTGAGAGGAATCACAGTTAAAAGTTAGACAATAACATGTGCAGAAAAGGGGCTTATAAAGACCTGTGTCCCCTGTCCTAGTTCTACCTGTGTCCCCTGTCCTAGTTCTACCTGTGTCCCCTGTCCTAGTTCTACCTGTGTCCCCTGTCCTAGTTCTACCTGTGTCCCCTGTCCTAGTTCTACCTGTGTCCCCTGTCCTAGTTCTACCTGTGTCCCCTGTCCTAGTTCTACCTGTGTTCCCTGTCCCACTGTGTTCCCTGTCCCACTGTGTTCCCCGTCTCTGTGTTCCCCGTCTCTGTGTTCCCCGTCTCTGTGTTCCCCGTCTCTGTGTTCCCCGTCTCTGTGTTCTGTCTCTCTGTGTGTGTTCTGTTTCTCTCTGTGTTCTGTTTCTCTCTCTGTGTTCTGTCTCTCTCTCTGTGTTCTGTCTCTCTCTGTGTGTTCTGTCTCTCTGTGTGTTCTGTCTCTCTCTGTGTGTTCTGTGTGTTCTGTCTCTCTCTGTGTGTTCTCTCTCTCTGTGTGTTCTGTCTCTCTCTGTGTGTTCTGTCTCTCTCTGTGTTCCCTGTCTCTCTCTGTGTTCCCTGTCTCTCTCTCTGTGTTCTGTCTCTCTCTGTGTGTTCTGTCTCTCTCTGTGTGTTCTGTCTCTCTCTGTGTGTTCTGTCTCTCTCTGTGTGTTCTGTGTGTTCTGTCTCTCTCTGTGTGTTCTGTCTCTCTCTGTGTGTTCTGTCTCTCTCTGTGTGTTCTGTCTCTCTCTGTGTGTTCTGTCTCTCTCTGTGTGTTCTGTCTCTCTCTGTGTGTTCTGTCTCTCTCTGTGTGTTCTGTCTCTCTCTGTGTGTTCTGTCTCTCTCTGTGTTCCCTGACTCTGAGTGTAGGTGAGGTCATGATCACTGTTTCTGTACAGCCGACAGTCAAACTGAAGATGCAAACACGTCTGTGCTGAAAATAAAGTTATTTCGTAAAGATGGTCTGTGTTGTTTATGATAAGGGCCACATACCATAACCACGCTATGAAATAACATCACAAATTGTATGAAATGTGAATAGATTAATTTGTGATGTTCTAACTAAAAGCCCTAAATGTTTGCATATCATAGCATGAAGAAAGTAATCCCTTTAATGTTTACATAGTGGTTTACCGAGTTCAAAGTATTCAATCCCCTTTCCACATTTTGTTGCGTTCAAGCCTGAATTTGAAATGTGTCACGAGCCCGACACACAATACTAACCTAAATGACAGTGAAGAACAGGAGGCCTGTACAGAATAAACAGTCAAAACTTGCAATGAGGCACTGAGTACCACTCTAAATATTTTCAAGTATCTTGGTGGCTGCATCATGTTATGGGTATGCTTGTCAACAGCAAACACTAGGGATTTTTTTGGGGGGGGATCTGCTTTCCACCAGACACTGGGAGACAAATTCACTGTTCGGTAGGACAAAAACACAAAGCCAAATATACACTGGAGTTGGTTACCGAGACGATATTGAATGTTCCTGATTGGCCTAGTTACAGTTTTGACTTAAATTGTCATAAATCTATGGAAAGACCTGAAAATCACTGTCTAGCAATGATCAACAACCAACTTGACTGAGTACTTATGTAAATGAGCTATTTCTGTATTTAATTTTCAATAAATTCACAAACATTTCTAAAAACATGTTTTCACTTTGTCATTATGGGGTATTGTGATGTCAGATGGGTGTGGGGAAAAAAATCAAATAAATGTTGATTTCAGGCTGTAACAACAACATGTGGAATAAGTCCAGCTGTTTAATAATCTACATACAGAGAAGGACCAGGAAGTGTCACAATGCAGACAGACTGGAAGGGTAAGAGACGTTTTAATACCATGTGGACAAGGTCAGGACAAAGGATGCGTGTCAGCGTGAACACTGAGCAAAAACATGCAACAATTTCAGAAGATTTGTACTAAGTTAGAGTTTATATAAGGAAATCAGGAAATGGAAATACTCCGCCTTCCACTCCTATAACACTTGTCAGGTCATGATGGAAATGTAAGATGTGAAACGGCTAGCTTAGTTAGCGGTGGTGCTAATAGCGTTTCAATCAGTGACGTCACTTGCCCTGAGACCTTGAAGTAGTGGTTCCCCTTGCTCTGCAAGGGCCGCAGCTTTTGTAGAGCGATGGGTAACGATGCTTCGAGGGGTGACTTGTTGATGTGTGCAGAGGGTCCCTGGTTCGAGCCCGGGTCGGGGCGAGGGGACGGACATAAGGTTATACTGTTACACAGACTTAGGGGTCAGTGGTCTAAGGTGAGAGTAAAGGGTAAGGTGTAGGGAAAGACTAACGTCACCTTTCTGCATGTCCCCTACCAATGGACTATCCTCTGTCCCATGGAACATTCCTAATGGTCTGTACAGTGCATTATGAAAGCATTCAGACCCGTTGACTTTTTCCACCTTTTGTTTAAAAATCGGGAGAGAAGGGCCTTGTTTTTGGTTCTGACATGCACTGTCAACTGTGGGACCTTATATAGACAGGTGTGTGTCTTTTCCAAATCATGTCCAATCACTTGAATTTACCACAGGTGGACTCCAATCAAGGTTGTGGAAACGGTACAACAGTCTGCCTCCACACACCAACCCCTCCAGAGAGGACAGACGGTACAACAGTCTGCCTCCACACACCAACCCCTCCAGAGAGGACAGACGGTACAACAGTCTGCCTCCACACACCAACCCCTCCAGAGAGGACAGACTGTACAACAGTCTGCCTCCACACACCAACCCCTCCAGAGAGGACAGACTGTACAACAGTCTGCCTCCACACACCAACCCCTCCAGAGAGGACAGACTGTACAACAGTCTGCCTCCACACACACACATTAGAACCTTCAGATATATACCCACTAATAGAGCACATTGCAAAACAGTCACACACGTTAAGCCTTATGTGAAATGACATCTGTGCTCATCCGTTCCTGTGTTTCACCTACAGGAAGTGGTCTATCTCCTGCAGCAGCTCCATGTCTATGGATCCTTACCTACAGGAAGTGGTCTATCTGCTAGAGCAACTCCATGTCTACAGATGTGCTCTACTGAACATGAGGGATCTGAAGGATTGAAACTCTATATCCAGCGTCTCTATGGAGAATGAAAATTAGAGTCAACTGCAAAGCCAATTTAGTTATTCTCACATTACACACTGTCCCCGTCTCTCCCTAGAGAAACATGTCATTATACTTCAGTATGTAGAGCCATACCATGCAAGGCAGTGAAGGGCAAACAGTGTTGTGCCTGCCTGTATGGGTAGTGTTACTGTCAATACTGCCAGCTTCAATCTGCACCCAGTAGAGCAGGTGTAGACGTAACTGTACCTATTGCGCTACAGAGAGAGTATACTCACCACATTCCTTTAATCTCTGCCATTATTAGGTGGAAGTGTTACGTTCCCCAACGAGAAGCCCAAAATGGTCACTCAAACAGAAGGGGGAACTACCAGTCACTGACAACAACCAAAACCAAACAGCTGGGGTTCTGAAAGACTACTGTCCACTGAAAGTTGGTTAGTAAGAACTGGGACCTAAATGACACCTACCGTGAGCAACCACTAAAGTTGCCCGAACAAAATAAAAAATAACACCAAAATTAAAGACAGGAAGCAAACCAAAATGTGGCACAAAAAAAACCCCCAGGGAAGATCATATAAAATACTGTTTTACAGTCATCAAATAGGGCACACCAACTAAAGTTGCTAACCCTCCACATCTTATAAGACAACTGGAGTTCTGGGCCATCGCAGGTGAAACTCCTTCCCACTAACAAGATGACAAACCAAGACAGGTGTAACACATACTGACTAACGAGGTGACCCCAATTTGTGGGCCCCACATGCTAACGTGCTAATGTTTTTTCATTGTTGCTCACTAATCAGGAACCGATTTAGACCTGGGACAACAGGTGGGTGCAATTAATTATCAGGTAGACCAGAAAACCAGCAGGCTCAGGACCTCGTAGGGTAAGAGTTCAATACCCCTGACCTATAATTAGGTCCCTACACCTATAGACAATTGCTGCTAATGAATTCATACTCATCTGATGACAGATAGAGGGTGATGGTCAAACTTGGTACAGTATGTCACTGTATCCTGTTAGCACTGAAGCGGTGTGCCCTAGTATGAAGTCCACTGTGTGCAGCTCACCCTGCACTGACATAAATAACATGAGCATGTCTACTTCTGCTAAACTTACCAGTAAAAGCAATGAAAACAAGCAAGCATCCCAGAAAAGTGATAAACACTAGCCCACATTAACATATGTAGCTTAAGAAACATGAAATAAATAATTTGCGAGTAACAGATGACATTAATTTTCTGACAATCTCTGAAATTCACTTAGATAATACCTTTGATGATACAGTGGTATTAATAAATGGTTATAACATCTACAGAAAAGACAGAACTGCCAAAGGTGGAGGTGTTGCTGTTTATATTCAGAACCACAATCCTGTAAAGCTTAGAGATGATCTAATGTTAAATAATGTTGAAGCAATATGGCTACAGGTTCATCTGTCTCACCTAAAGCCCGTTCTGGTGGGAAGCCGCTATAGACCAGCAAGTGCTAACAGTCAGTATCTGGATAACGTGTGAAATGTTTGATAATGTATGTGATATCAACTGAGTGATTTTAATATTGACTGGCTTTCATAAAGCTGCTCACTCAGGAAAAAGTTTCAAACTGTAACTAGTCCTAGCAACCTGGTTCAGGTTATCGGTCAACCTACCAGGGTAGTTACAAACAGCACAGGAACTAAATCATCATGTATTGATGACATATTTACTAATGCTGCAGAAATGTGCTTTAAAGCAGTATCCAAAACCATCAGATGTAGTGATCACAATATAGTAGCCATATCTAGGAAAACCACAGTTCCAAAGGCTGGGCCTAATATAGTGTATAAAGAGGTCATACAATAAGTTTTGTAGTGATTCCTATGTTGATGATGTAAAGAATATTTGCTGGTCTGTGGTGTGTAATGAGGATCAACCAGACGCTGCTGGTCTGTGGTGTGTAATTAGGAGCAACCAGGCGCTGCTGGTCTGTGGTGTGTAATGAGGATCAACCAGACGCTGCTGGTCTGTGGTGTGTAATGAGGATCAACCAGACGCTGCTGGTCTGTGGTGTGTAATGAGGATCAACCAGACGCTGCTGGTCTGTGGTGTGTAATGAGGATCAACCAGACGCTGCTGGTCTGTGGTGTGTAATGAGGATCAACCAGACGCTGCTGGTCTGTGGTGTGTAATGAGGATCAACCAGACGCTGCTGGTCTGTGGTGTGTAATGAGGATCAACCAGACGCTGCTGGTCTGTGGTGTGTAATGAGGATCAACCAGACGCTGCACTTGACACATTTATGAAACTACTTATTCCAGTTACTAATAAGAACAAACCCATTAAATGACTGAAACAACTGTTCAATCCCAGTGGATTGATGCAAGCAGTAGAATCAGATTTTTTTTAAACAGATAAAAAATACACCTTATGGAACAACGGGGACTGTGAAGAGGCACACACACACCTGATAAGACACGCACTCTACACACACCTGATAAGACACGCACTCTACACACACCTGATAAGACACGCACTCTACACACACCTGATAAGACACGCACTCTACACACACCTGATAAGACACGCACTCTACACACACCTGATAAGACACGCACTCTACACACACCTGATAAGACACGCACTCTACACACACCTGATAAGACACGCACTCTACACACACCTGATAAGACACGCACTCTACACACACCTGATAAGACACGCACTCCACACACACCTGATAAGACACGCACTCTACACACACCTGATAAGACACTCACTCTACACACACCTGATAAGACACGCACTCTACACACACCTGATAAGACACGCACTCTACACACACCTGATAAGACACGCACTCTACACACACCTGATAAGACACGCACTCTACACACACCTGATAAGACACGCACTCTACACACACCTGATAAGACACTCACTCTACACACACCTGATAAGACACGCACTCTACACACACACCTGATAAGACACGCACTCTACACACACCTGATAAGACACGCACTCTACACACACCTGATAAGACACGCACTCTACACACACCTGATAAGACACGCACTCTACACACACCTGATAAGACACGCACTCTACACACACCTGATAAGACACTCACTCTACACACACCTGATAAGACACGCACTCTACACACACCTGATAAGACACGCACTCTACACACACCTGATAAGACACGCACTCTACACACACCTGATAAGACACGCACTCTACACACACCTGATAAGACACGCACTCTACACACACCTGATAAGACACGCACTCTACACACACCTGATAAGACACGCACTCTACACACACCTGATAAGACACGCACTCTACACACACCTGATAAGACACGCACTCTACACACACCTGATAAGACACTCACTCTACACACACCTGATAAGACACGCACTCTACACACACCTGATAAGACACGCACTCTACACACACCTGATAAGACACGCACTCTACACACACCTGATAAGACACTCACTCTACACACACCTGATAAGACACGCACTCTACACACACCTGATAAGACACGCACTCTACACACACCTGATAAGACACGCACTCTACACACACCTGATAAGACACGCACTCTACACACACCTGATAAGACACGCACTCTACACACACCTGATAAGACACGCACTCCACACCACCTGATAAGACACGCACTCCACACACACCTGATAAGACACGACACGCACACCTGACACACACACACACCTGATAAGACACGCACTCTACACACACCTGATAAGACACGCACTCTACACACACCTGATAAGACACGCACTCTACACACACCTGATAAGACACGCACTCTACACACACCTGATAAGACACGCACTCTACACACACCTGATAAGACACGCACTCTACACACACCTGATAAGACACGCACTCTACACACACCTGATAAGACACGCACTCTGACACACACCTGATAAGACACGCACTCTACACACACCTGATAAGACACGCACTCTACACACACCTGATAAGACACGCACTCTACACACACCTGATAAGACACGCACTCTACACACACCTGATAAGACACGCACTCTACACACACCTGATAAGACACGCACTCTACACACACCTGATAAGACACGCACTCTACACACACCTGATAAGACACGCACTCTACACACACCTGATAAGACACTCACTCTACACACACCTGATAAGACACGCACTCTACACACACCTGATAAGACACGCACTCTACACACACCTGATAAGACACGCACTCTACACACACCTGATAAGACACGACACTCTACACACACCTGATAAGACACGCACTCTACACACACCTGATAAGACACGCTCTACACACACCTGATAAGACTCTACACACACCTGATAAGACACGCACTCTACACACACCTGATAAGACACGCACTCTACACACACCTGATAAGACACGCACTCTACACACACCTGATAAGACACGCACTCTACACACACCTGATAAGACACGCACTCTACACACACCTGATAAGACACGCACTCTACACACACCTGATAAGACACGCACTCTACACACACCTGATAAGACACGCACTCACACACCTGATAAGACACACTCTACACTGATAAGACACGCACTCTACACACACCTGATAAGACACGCACTCTACACACACCTGATAAGACACGCACTCTACACACACCTGATAAGACACGCACTCTACACACACCTGATAAGACACGCACTCTACACACACCTGATAAGACACGCACTCTACACACACCTGATAAGACACGCACTCTACACACACCTGATAAGACACGCACTCTACACACACCTGATAAGACACGCACTCTACACACACCTGATAAGACACGCACTCTACACACACCTGATAAGACACGCACTCTACACACACCTGATAAGACACGCACTCTACACACACCTGATAAGACACGCACTCTACACACACCTGATAAGACACGCACTCTACACACACCTGATAAGACACGCACTCTACACACACACCTGATAAGACACGCACTCTACACACACCTGATAAGACACGCACTCTACACACACCTGATAAGACACGCACTCTACACACACCTGATAAGACACGCACTCTACACACACCTGATAAGACACGCACTCTACACACACCTGATAAGACACGCACTCTACACACACCTGATAAGACACGCACTCTACACACACCTGATAAGACACGCACTCTACACACACCTGATAAGACACGCACTCTACACACACCTGATAAGACACGCACTCTACACACACCTGATAAGACACGATAAGACACGCACTCTACACACACCTGATAAGACACTCACTCTACACACACCTGATAAGACACGCACTCTACACACACCTGATAAGACACGCACTCTACACACACCTGATAAGACACGCACTCTACACACACCTGATAAGACACGCACTCTACACACACCTGATAAGACATGCACTCTACACACACATGGATGTTGTAGAACATGAATCCTGTGGCAGCCAATCCTCTCCACACCCACACTGTCTCTGTCGGGGCGGCAGGGTAGCCTAGTCGTTAGAGTGTTGGAATAGTAACCGGAAGGTTGCCAGTTCAAATCCCCGAGCTGACAAGGTACAAATCTGCCGTTCTGACCCTGAACAGGCAGTTAACCCACTAGGTATGTTTTTGTCCTTTCCGATTACATAAAATAGAATTTGATTATATAAACTGAACAGAAATATAAAACGCAACATACAACAATTTCAATGATTTTACTGAGTTACAATTTATATAAAAGGAAATCAGTCAATTGAAATAAATGAATTAGGCCCTGACCTATGGATTTCACATGAATGGGAATACAGATATGCATCGGTTGTCAACAGATACCTTTAAAAGGTAGAACACCAGTCAGTGTCTAGTGTGACCACCATTTGCCTCATGCAGCGGGGACACATCTTCGCATAGAGTTGATCAGGCTGTTGATTGTGGCCTGTGGAATGTTGTCCCACTTCTCTTCAATGGCTGTGTGAAGTTGCTGGATATTGTCGAACACGTCGATCCAGAGCATTCCAAACATGCTCAACAGGTGACATGTCTGGTGAGTATGCAGGCCATGGTTATGACGCCAAACAGTAGTCAGGTCAAGACCCTGGTGAGGACCACGAGCAGATGAGCTTCCCTGGCAGTTGGTTTCTGGCAGTTTGTGCAGAAATTCCTTGGGTTGTACAAACCCACAGTTTCATCAGCTGTCTGGGTGGCTGGTCTCCGACCATCCCTCAGTTTCATCAGCTGCCTGGGTAGCTGGTCTCCGACCATCCCTCAGTTTCATCAGCTGCCTGGGTAGCTGGTCTCCGACCATCCCTCAGTTTCATCAGCTGTCTGGGTAGCTGGTCTCCGACCATCCCTCAGTTTCATCAGCTGCCTGGGTAGCTGGTCTCCGACCATCCCTCAGTTTCATCAGCTGTCTGGGTAGCTGGTCTACGACCATCCCTCAGTTTCATCAGCTGCCTGGGTAGCTGGTCTCCGACCATCCCTCAGTTTCATCAGCTGTCTGGGTAGCTGGTCTCCGACCATCCCTCAGTGAAGAAGCTGGATGTGGAGGTCTTGGGCTGGCGTGGTTACATGTGGTCTGCGGTTGTGAAGCCGGTTGGACAAACTGCCAAATTCTCTAAAACAATGGAGGCGGCTTATTGTAGAGAAATTAAGATTATCTGGCAACAGTTCTGGTGGTCATTCCTGCAGTCAGCATGCCAATTTCACACTCTCTCAAAACTTGGGACATCTGTGACATTGTGTTGTTTGACAAAACTGCACATTTCATTGTCCCCAGCACAAGGTGCACCTGTGTAATTATCATCCAGTTTAATCATCTTCTTGATATGCCACACCTGTCTTGGGGATGGATTATCTTGGCAAATGGGAAATGCTCACTAACAGGGATGTAAACAAATTTGTGCCCAAAATTTGAGAGAAATAAGCTTTTTGTGCATATGGAATATTTCTGAGATTTTTTTATTATTGCTCATGAAACCAACACTACATGTTTCGGTCATATTTTTGTTCAGTACAATTATATTTGAGTGTGTCCTGTCCAGTGGTTTAAAGTACTACTTAAGTCGTTTTGGGGGGTATCTGTACTTTACTATTTATATTGTTGACAACTTTTACTTTTACTTCACTACATTCCTAAAGAAAATAATGCACTTTTTATTTCGTACATTTTCCCTGACACCCAAAAGTTCTCATTACATTTTGAATGCTTAGCTGGACAGGAAAATGGTCCAATTCACACACATCAAGAGAACATCCCTGGTCATCCCTACTGCCTCTGATCTGGTGGACTCACTAAACACAAATGCTTTGTTTGTAAATTATGTCTGAGTGTTGGAGTGTGCCTCTGGCTATCCATTCGTTTGTAAAACAAGAAAATTATGCCATCTGGTTTACTTAATGTAAGGAATTTTAAATGATTCAATTTCACTTTTGATACTTATGTCTATTTTAGCAATTATATTTACATTTGATACTTAAGTATATTTAAAATCAAATCCTTTTATACTTTTGCTCAAGTAGTATTTTACTGGGTGACTTTCACTTGAGTCATTTTTTATTAAGGCATCTTTACTTACACTCAAGTATAACAATTGGGTATTTTTTCCACCACTGGCGCTGCCTATCTGAGTTAGAGAAATCATGAGAAACATATTTTCTCCCATCTGTCCCTTAATGCGTCTGCGCAACTTTCTGTGCGTCAACGTCACCTGTTTCACAGCCATATCCAGGAAGTGAGTCGCCGCTTGTTGTTATTGTTCAATTGATAGCGAGCTTGCTGGCTAGTTAACACAGATTTATTTTTTTTGCTGTTCATTTTCGTGGTCCGAAAATGGCGACTTTTATTTCTGTCCCGTTAAAGAAGTCGTCTGAAGTAGATCTAGTTAAACCACTTTCGAAATTCGTCACGGCGACATACCCAGCGGCCGAGGAGCAAGCGGACTACATCCGATCCGTGGAGGAGTTGAACAAGCTGCGCAAGAGTGCTCTGGGGAGGCCGCTCGACAAACACGAAAGCTCACTGGAAATCCTCCTGAGGTTAGAAAGACTGCCAGACTCGAGTAGCTAGTTTAGGTTCGCTCGTCTGTTAACTCCAGCAAGCTGCTTAAACCTGTGTAGAAATGGCTAGGCGTGATGCTATAACTAACTGGATTGCCGCACCCTGAAATTCTCGGATGCGGTTTTTCTCCTTTTGAGTCATGTGTTTGTCAATGCGTTAACTTGTCATACATTGTTAATCGATGTCAATTTGATGTCTTAATTCCTCAACAACGAGTTCCCCGTGTGAAATGAACTTGCTGTCAATTAGCTTAAGTAACGTAGTTCGCAATGTTGCTTAGATAACTTTCCTGTTAGCCAAGTCGAGGAGACGTCGTTAGGATTAACAGTTGCAATTAATTCATTTCCCAGCTGGCATCCTTGTCCGTTTGACCTGCCGCAATATCATATTTCAAGGTGTCATTGTCAAATTCTGCAAAGTCATGAGACCCAGGAAGGGTGGGAATAATTAGTGATACTTTCCAACAGGAATCTGTTCCAAAAACTTCGTAAATAACAAGGACGCCAACAAACAACTCATACAAAGTAGCACGATCAATTCACCTTGTAAACTAGCTGCCGAATAGGCATCGACTCACAAAATGTAATGAAGTAGCCCACTCCCTGTCCGGTATCTTATTCTGCCGCTATACAACGATGCTTGTTGGCAACCTTGTTATTTACGAAGTTTTTGGAACAGATTCCTGTTGGAAAGTTCCACAAATTATACCCCCCCCCCCCCATGAAGACCAATTACATCTTCATGTTTCCAATACTAGCTAGTGTGTATTGTTACGTTACTGCAACACGAAGTAATGTTAGTTTCAGGAGAGTTGTGTGTGGATGGTTTCAGGAGGACTACCTCCTATGCCACTATAGCTTCTTGAAAGATACTCATCTGAAACAGGTGGAGGGATACAATATTACCATTCAGAATATACATTGTGTGTGCTGTATTGATCTGCGTTATCTGTTTGTGTATGTAGATATAATATAGTCCCTTGTGTATGTAGATATAATATAGTCCCTTGTGTATGTAGATATAATATAGTCCCTTGTGTATGTAGATATAATATAGTCCCTTGTGTATATGTATATAGATATAATATAGGCCCTTGTGTATATGTATGTAGATATAATATAGGCCCTTGTGTATATGTATGTAGATATAATATAGGCCCTTGTGTATATGTATGTAGATATAATATAGGCCCATGTGTATGTAGATATAATATAGTCCCATGTGTATGTAGATATAATATAGTCCCTTGTGTATATGTATGTAGATATAATATAGGCCCATGTGTATGTAGATATAATATAGTCCCATGTGTATGTAGATATAATATAGTCCCTTGTGTATATGTATGTAGATATAATATAGGCCCTTGTGTATATGTATGTAGATATAATATAGGCCCTTGTGTATGTAGATATAATATAGGCCCTTGTGTATATGTATGTAGATATAATATAGGCCCTTGTGTATATGTATGTAGATATAATATAGGCCCTTGTGTATATGTATGTAGATATAATATAGGCCCTTGTGTATATGTATGTAGATATAATATAGTCCCTTGTGTATATGTATATAGATATAATATAGGCCCTTGTGTATATGTATGTAGATATAATATAGGCCCTTGTGTATATGTATGTAGATATAATATAGGCCCTTGTGTATATGTATGTAGATATAATATAGGCCCTTGTGTATGTAGATATAATATAGTCCCTTGTGTATATGTATATAGATATAATATAGGCCCTTGTGTATATGTATGTAGATATAATATAGTCCCTTGTGTATATGTATGTAGATATAATATAGGCCCTTGTGTATGTAGATATAATATAGGCCCTTGTGTATGTAGATATAATATAGGCCCTTGTGTATGTGTATGTAGATATAATATAGTCCCATGTGTATATGTATGTAGATATAATATAGTCCCATGTGTATGTAGATATAATATAGTCCCATGTGTATGTAGATATAATATAGTCCCTTGTGTATATGTATGTAGATATAATATAGGCCCTTGTGTATATGTATGTAGATATAATATAGGCCCTTGTGTATATGTATGTAGATATAATATAGGCCCTTGTGTATATGTATGTAGATATAATATAGGCCCTTGTGTATATGTATGTAGATATAATATAGGCCCTTGTGTATGTAGATATAATATAGTCCCATGTGTATGTAGATATAATATAGTCCCTTGTGTATGTAGATATAATATAGGCCCTTGTGTATATGTATGTAGATATAATATAGGCCCTTGTGTATGTAGATATAATATAGGCCCTTGTGTATATGTATGTAGATATAATATAGGCCCTTGTGTATGTAGATATAATATAGTCCCTTGTGTATATGTATGTAGATATAATATAGGCCCTTGTGTATATGTATGTAGATATAATATAGTCCCTTGTGTATGTAGATATAATATAGGCCCTTGTGTATATGTATGTAGATATAATATAGGCCCTTGCCTCTGCTCTGGTTTAACTGAATAATACCGATCTCATCTTCAAAAAGAATACCCCAACCCACACTATGATGTGTTAGGGATGTTTTGCATAGCGCTCTATGGAGGAAACAGCAAAGGAGGTTTGTTAACCAAATAGCGGTCCTGTCTTTGACTCTAGTCCCCTGTGAAGTTACGGACCCCTGTGATGTTACGGACTCTGTTCCCCGGTCCCCTGTGAAGTTACGGACTCTGTTCCCCGGTCCCCTGTGAAGTTACGGACTCTGTTCCCCGGTCCCCTGTGAAGTTACGGACCCCTGTGAAGTTACGGACTCTGTTCCCCGGTCCCCTGTGAAGTTACGGACCCCTGTGAAGTTACGGCCTCTGTTCCCCGGTCCCCTGTGAAGTTACGGACTCTGTTCCCCGGTCCCCTGTGAAGTTACGGACTCTGTTCCCCGGTCCCCTGTGAAGTTACGGACTCTGTTCCCCGGTCCCCTGTGAAGTTACGGACCCCTGTGAAGTTACGGACTCTGTTCCCCGGTCCCCTGTGAAGTTACGGACCCCTGTGAAGTTACGGACTCTGTTCCCCGGTCCCCTGTGAAGTTACGGACCCCTGTGAAGTTACGGACTCTGTTCCCGGTCCCCTGTGAACGGACCCCTTGAAGTTACGGACCCCTGTGAAGTTACGGACTCTGTTCCCGGTCCCCTGTGAAGTTACGGACCCCTGTGAAGTTACGGACTCTGTTCCCCGGTCCCCTGTGAAGTTACGGACTCTGTTCCCCGGTCCCCTGTGACGTTATGGTCCCCTGTGAAGTTACGGACTCTGTTCCCCGGTCCCCTGTGAAGTTACGGACTCTGTTCCCCGGTCCCCTGTGAAGTTACGGACTCTGTTCCCCGGTCCCCTGTGAAGTTACGGACTCTGTTCCCCGGTCCCCTGTGAAGTTACGGACCCCTGTGAAGTTACGGACTCTGTTCCCCGGTCCCCTGTGAAGTTACGGACTCTGTTCCCCAGTCCCCTGTGAAGTTACGGTCCCCTGTGAAGTTACGGACTCTGTTCCCCGGTCCCCTGTGAAGTTACGGACTCTGTTCCCCGGTCCCCTGTGAAGTTACGGACTCTGTTCCCCGGTCCCCTGTGATGTTACGGACTCTGTTCCCCGGTCCCCTGTGATGTTACGGACTCTGTTCCCCGGTCCCCTGTGAAGTTACGGACTCTGTTCCCCGGTCCCCTGTGAAGTTACGGACTCTGTTCCCCGGTCCCCTGTGAAGTTACGGACTCTGTTCCCCGGTCCCCTGTGAAGTTACGGACTCTGTTCCCCGGTCCCCTGTGAAGTTACGGACCCCTGTGAAGTTACGGACTCTGTTCCCCGGTCCCCTGTGAAGTTACGGACTCTGTTCCCCGGTCCCCTGTGAAGTTACGGACTCTGTTCCCCGGTCCCCTGTGAAGTTACGGACCCCTGTGAAGTTACGGACTCTGTTCCCCGGTCCCCTGTGACGTTACGGTCCCCTGTGAAGTTACGGACTCTGTTCCCCGGTCCCCTGTGACGTTACCTCTGACTTTCTATCCTCTCTGGATTTCTACCCAGTGATCTATTCTATAAAGTACTAGTGACATCAGCATTGTTTAAGACCAGTGTTTCTCAACCCAGTTCCTCCTGTACCCCTAACAGTACACGGCTTCAAATTTGACTTGTCACATGCACCGAATACAACCTTACCGTTAAACTCTTACTGACAAGCCCTTAACCAACAATACAGTTGTAAGAAAGGCTATATACAGGGGGGTGTACAGGTCTGGCAAGGTAATTGAGCTAATATGTAGTGGTCCTTCTGTAGCTCAGTTGGTAGAGCATGGCGCTTGTATCGCCAGGGTAGTGGGTTCGATCCCCGGGACCACCCATACGTAGAATGTATGCACACATGACTGTAAGTCGCTTTGGATAAAAGCGTCTGCTAAATGGCATTTATTATTATTATTATTATTACATCTAGGGTTGTAGCCATTGACAAGCACACTTAATTCAACTCATTGAGGACTTGATGATTAGTTGACAACTTTATACTTTGCTCCCCTGTGTGGAGTCAAATGACTCGTAGTTTACCCTGGCATTGTCCACAGAGCATGATATAATCTCATCTCATGTATATACTGTATTCGAAACAATCTACTGCATCTTGCCAATGCTGTTCTGTACCATCACTCATTCATATATCTTTATGTACATATTCTTCATCCCTTTACACTTGTGTGTGTGTGTGTGTATAAGGCAGTTGCTGTGAAATTGTTAGGTTAGATTACTCGTTGGTTATTACTGCATTGTCAGAACTAGAAGCACAAGCATTTTGCTACACTTGCATTAACATCTGCTAACCGTGATTTATAACAATAGTTACAATAGAGCCCTAGCAGCTCTGCTTTCTCTACACTACTGTACCTACTGTTATAGCTGCAGTTCTTAGGCTAACTGGTATTGTCTAGTAGCCAGTCCCACAGCCAAGTGCCAACACTAGACTGTATCTTTCATGTTGAAGGACAAGGAAGCCAAACACTGTTACCAGGGGAGTGTGGATCCATTCCCTCATACCTTTGTGTCCTGTTTTCTTTTAGTGTCAGTCAGCAACTATCTCTTTTTTTTGTCCATTCTCTTTGTCTTAGCACTTCTCTCTCTGTTTCTGCTGTGTGAGGTAGGAGGGTGGATGTAAGGGCTAATGTTAATGTTAGCATAGGCGTGCTAGCTACAGGGTGGTGTAGGGCCATGCTATCGCTAGCCTATATTAGCATTCTGGTTGCGCTCTACACTGCTCGTAGGCACCTATGAGGGGATTGTTAGCATTGGAGCCTCTCATTGGCTCTTAGCTAATGACCCGTGTGCCAGGTAGCTATGGCAACGGGCCTTGTATTCCGTATCCCTTTCACAGCCCTGCAGACAGACAGCCAACTAGTAGCTAGCAGTCCTGGCTGGGACGAAACTTGAAATATAATTAGTTTTTCGTCACATACTTGAGAGTACTCAATTAGCACTTTATTCCAACTCCCGGTGTAATGGAACCAGTGGAAATTGATCAGAAAATACAAACCCTGTGTACATGTACGTAGATTGGTCGCTTAGCATGACAACTTTAGTGTAACCGTGGTAATCATTGTTTGTGCCTAAACCTCTTCAGCGCTCCTCTTTTCCTCCCCGCTCTCCTCTCCCCACCTCTGTTTTCCTCCTTTCTCATTCTCAAACGGCACTTCTGCTAGTTCCTCTCCTTCCTCTCCCATCTCTCCTTCCTCTCCTTCTTCTGCTAGTTCCTCTCCTTCCTCTCCTTCCTCTCCCATCTCTCCTTCCTCTCCCATCTCTCCTTCCTCTCCCATCTCTCCTTCCTCTCCCATCTCTCCTTCCTCTCCCATCTCTCCTTCCTCTCCCATCTCTCCTCTTTTCACGGGGTTATTCCTGACCTGAGTCAGCTGCAGTACCAGTATAACACCAACTGTAGTACATAGGGATTTCTCCAGTCACAACTCTCCAGTCTTTCACTCTGATGTCAATCCTTAGAATAGAATGTTCCAGATCACGGTAGCAGATAACTGAAGAATATTACCACACCGGTGTTTATTTGAAGAGTGACAGTCGCCCCACTCTCTGACTCACTGTCATGTGTCTCTGAGCCAAAGCAGCTTCCCCAACACACTGTCATTAGTCAATAACACAGTACACACACACTTCTCACTTTTCTGATTGTTCCAAACATTAAAAGTGTGTTCTCCTGCTTCTCCTGTAGGTACTATGACCAGCTGTGTGCTGTGGAGCCCAAGTTCCCCTTCTCTGAAAACCAGGTAGATTACAACTTTTCATCCACTCAATTCTGAAGGGGGGTCTGCAGAAAATGACATCACACATGAACCACTAGTCAATAATAAAAGGTGATCATGTTGCTGATTTGATTAGGATCTCTTTTAGTCCCCATTTGGACTAATCTTACAAGAGTCCTTAACATTAAAATACAATTTATAATACAAACACACTTTCACATATAACACACTATTACAAACATACATAATACACGAGCATAATGACCCAATAAATACTCAATCTAAAATAATATTGATTCTTCATCTACTGTAGTCCCACAACATTTCTATATACTATATTTAAATTGTTTTTAAATAATGTTTAAACTTATATATCTAATCTCTCTGTCTTCCTGCAGCTGTGTCTAACCTTCACATGGAAAGATGCCTTTGATAAAGGCTCACTGTTCGGGGGCTCAGTCAAACTAGGTAGGCCACAGACACATTCAGGCCTCTGGGCATGGTTAGTTCTAGCAGATGTATGAGGAAGTCCTATTGCATGATGGGTGTTTTTCTCCTTGTCTTTTTTTAAAAACGTAACTGATTTATTTCCTGTATATTGTCTGTGTGTCGCACACGACAGCCCAGCTCTGTCTCTCACCCCTCACACACACACACACACACCAATGTTCCCTCTAATTTGCCGTGCAGCTCCTCGGGGAAAATATCAGCACAAGGAGAGAAGCACCAGATTGAATTTCACTCAACTTTCTAGAGTTTCTTTTCCCCCGTTAGTTAACACTATCAACGGTTCCCTTTACTGTGGGAATTGTGATCGAATCAACGCAAATATTAACCACTTTCAATGCAACATACCAAAACAAACTATCAAGAGATTTTGTTGTAGGCAGATCACATCGCTGTAGGATTCTATTGCTCACGACTCAGAGCTCTACTCTACCTCGGTGAGGCATAACCAATCAGAGATCTACCTCGGTGCGGCATAACCAATCAGAGATCTACCTCGGTGCGGCATAACCAATCAGAGATCTACCTCGGTGCGGCATAACCAATCAGAGATCTACCTCGGTGCGGAGATCTACCTCGGTAACCAATCAGAGATCTACCTCGGTGCGGCATAACCAATCAGAGATCTACCTCGGTGCGGCATAACCAATCAGAGATCTACCTCGGTGCGGCATAACCAATCAGAGATCTACCTCGGTGCGGCATAACCAATCAGAGATCTACCTCGGTGCGGCATAACCAATCAGAGATCTACTCTACACAGACCGGTGCGGCATAACCAATCAGAGATCTACTCTACACAGACCGGTGCGGCATAACCAATCAGAGTTGGGTATATGGTACTGTGCCATTTCACTCTGAACTGGACTGTGTTTTCAGCTGTGGTTGTGGGTAGATGCACTTGTTTTGAGATAAAAGCGAGAGCTGCATGTAATCACGTGCACATTGTGTTCATATCCTTTACTAGTGAGTGAGTGAGTTATTAGCCCAGTTATAGATCATTAGTAGTCAACAATAGGGGAGTGATTCACTTCCAACAAAAACATGTACAATTCTAGACATCTTTGAAAAGCGAGTCAGGTAAAGGTCTTAAAGGGACAGTGTTGTGTTTTGAGACAGGCTTGAATAAGCTAAGTAGCCAATAGGCAGAGGGTAAAATAATTTGCCTGATTCTCTGTAATAATGGGAATAATAATTAATTGTTTTGTTTTGTTAAGAGGTTTCTTGCATCAAACAACACAACATTTTCATTCTCCTCCTTGTCTGGAGGACAAGTGGATCAACAGGTTCATGTCAAGCCCTGCATGTGTTTTTTAAAGTCTCACACATTGGCTGCTACTGTAGGCTGAATGATAGAACACTTAAAATGTAATGGGATGGACTTTCTCCATTGTTTTGATGGTAGGCCACTCTGGTAGGCCACTCTGGTAGGCCGACATTATGATCAAATAGCCACAGTAGCCTACTTGACCACTTAAAACTGTAACTTAAAGCAGGTACAGCCTCAGTGTTCACAGTAAAACTGCAACTTAAAGTGGGTACAGCCTCAGTGTTCATAGTAAACGCGCGCTGGAAGTTGCACAGAATTTTCAGAACGATCAAGTTTGCGCTCAGCAGACCTGAAATTAGCTCAGTGCTGGGAAAAAATGAATGGGAACATTGATAGAAACCACAAGGTAACCTTATTCTGTGAGTGTTGTGAGGTATGTCAGCCTGAAGCCTTTCTGGCACCTTGAGCTCAGATGAACGTGTGTGTGTGTGTGTGTGTGTGTGTGTGTGTGTGTGTGTGTGTGTGTGTGTGTGTGTGTGTGTGTGTGTGTGTGTGTGTAATGTGTTAAAGTACAGCACCTGTCAAAAGTTTGGACACCTACTCATACTCGGGGGTATTTCTTAATTTGTTTTAACTATTTTCTACATTGTAGAATAAAAGACATCAAATCTATGAAATAACGCATATGGAATCATGTAGTAACCAAAAAAAGTGTTAAACAAATCAGAAATATATTTTAGATTCTTCAAAGTAGCCACCCTTTGCCTTGATGACAGCTTTGCACACTCTTTTGTGTGTGTATTAGCCCTCGCCAGTCTGGGATATGAGAAGACGTGTGTGTTGTTCAACGGAGCAGCGTTGGCGAGTCAGATCGCTTCAGAACAGAACCTGGACAGCGACGAAGGACTGAAGGCCGCAGCCAAATACTACCAGGTACTACTATAGTAATACTACAATATAGCCAAATACTACCAGGTACGTCTATAGCAATACTACAATATAGCCAAATACTACCAGGTACGTCTATAGCAATACTACAATATAGCCAAATACTACCAGGTACGTCTATAGCAATACTACAATATAGCCAAATACTACCAGATACGTCTATAGCAATACTACAATATAGCCAAATACTACTAGGTATTTCTATAGCAATACTACAATATAGCCAAATACTACCAGGTACGTCTATAGTTATACTACAATACAGCCAAATGCTACTAGGTACAGTTGAAGTGGGAAGTTTACATACACTTAGGTTGGAGTCATTAAAACCCATTTTTCAATAACTCCACAAATTTCTTGTTAACAAACTATAGTTTTGGCAGGTCGATTAGGACATCTACTTTGTGCATGACACAAGTAATTTTTCCAACAATTGTTTACAGACAGATTATTTCACTTATAATTCACTGTATCACAATTCCAGTGGGTCAGATGTTTACAAACACTAAGTTGACGGTGCCTTTAAACAGTTTGGAACATTCCACATAATGATGTCATGGCTTTAGAAGCTTCTGATAGTCTAATTGACATCATTTGAGTCAATTGGAGGTGTACCTGTGGATGTATTTCAAGGCCTACCTTCAAACTCAGTGCCTCTTTGCTTGACATCATGTGAAAATCAAAAGAAATCAGCCAAGACTTCAGAAAACAAATTGTAGACCTCCACAAGTCTGGTTCATCCTTGGGAGCAATTTCCAAATGCCTGAAGGTACCACGTTCATCTGTACAAACAATAGTATGCAAGTATAAACACCATGGGACCACGCAGCAGTCATACCTCTCAGGAAAGAGATGCGTTCTGTCTCCTAGAGAAGAATGTACTTTGGTGTGAAAAGTGCAAATCAATCCCAGAGCAGCAATGGACCTTGTGAAGATGATGGAGGAAACATGTACTAAAGTATCTATATCACCAGTAAAACGAGTCCAATATCGACGTAACCTGAAAGGCCGCTCAGCAAGGAAGAAGCTACTGCTTCAATACCGCCGTAAAAAATCCAGACTACAGTTTGCAACTGCACACGTACTTTTTGGAGAAATGTCCTCTGGTCTGATGAAACAAAAATAGAACTGTTTGGCCATCATGACCATCGTTATGTTTGGAGGAAAAAGGGGGAGGCTTGCAGGCCGAAGAACACCATCCCAACTGTGAAGCACGGGGGTGGCAGCATCATGTGGTGGGGGTGCTTTGCTGCAGGAGGGACTGGTGCACTTCACAAAATAGATGGCATCATGAGGAAGGAAAATGATGTGGATATATTGAAGCAACATCTCAAGACATCAGTCAGGAAGTTAAAGCTTGGTCACAAATGGGTCTTACAAA
>NC_060181.1:11320569-11323069 GCF_021184085.1 Oncorhynchus gorbuscha | reverse complement strand
TACCGTGAGACCGGCAGTTAATTAACGGTCCATTACCGTGAGACCGGCAGTTAATTAACGGTCCATTACCGTGAGACCGCAGTTAATTAACGGTCCATTACCGTGAGACCGCAGTTAATTAACGGTCCATTACCGTGAGACCGGCAGTTAATTAACGGCCCATTACCGTGAGACCGCAGTTAATTAACGGCCCATTAGCGTGAGACCGGCAGTTAATTAACGGCCCATTAGCGTGAGACCGGCAGTTAATTAACGGCCCATTAGCGTGAGACCGGCAGTTAATTAACGGCCCATTAGCGTGAGACCGGCAGTTAATTAACGGCCCATTAGCGTGAGACCGGCAGTTAATTAACGGCCCATTAGCGTGAGACCGCAGTTAATTAACGGCCCATTAGCGTGAGACCGCAGTTAATTAACGCCCATTAGCGTGAGACCGGCAGTTAATTAACGGCCCATTAGCGTGAGACCGGCAGTTAATTAACGGCCCATTAGCGTGAGACCGCAGTTAATTAACGGCCCATTAGCGTGAGACCGGCAGTTAATTAACGCCCATTAGCGTGAGACCGGCAGTTAATTAACGCCCATTAGCGTGAGACCCATTACCGTGAGACCGGCAGTTAATTAACGGCCCATTAGCGTGAGACCGGCAGTTAATTAACGGCCCATTAGCGTGAGACCGGCAGTTAATTAACGGCCCATTAGCGTGAGACCGGCAGTTAATTAACGGCCCATTAGCGTGAGACCGGCAGTTAATTAACGGCCCATTAGCGTGAGACCGGCAGTTAATTAACGGCCCATTAGCGTGAGACCGGCAGTTAATTAACGCCCATTAGCGTGAGACCCATTAAACTTAACGGCCCATTAGCGTGAGACCGGCAGTTAATTAACGGCCCATTAGCGTGAGACATCAGTTAATTAACGGCCCATTATCGTGAGACCGGCAGTTAATTAACGGCCCATTAGCGTGAGACCGCATTAATATAACGCCCATTAGCAGACCGCAGTTAATTAACGGCCCATTACCGTGAGACCGGCAGTTAATTAACGGCCCATTACCGTGAGACAGACTGTTAATTAACGGCCCATTACCGTGAGACCGGCAGTTAATTAACGGCCCATTACCGTGAGACAGGCAGTTAATTAACGGCCCATTACCGTGAGACAGGCAGTTAATTAACGGCCCATTAGCGTGAGACCGGCAGTTAATTAACGGCCCATTAGCGTGAGACAGGCAGTTAATTAACGGCCCATTACCGTGAGACAGACTGTTAATTAACGGTCCATTACTGTGAGACAGACTGGCTGACAGTTTTGTGACCCCCACAGCTCTCATCTAAACTTGTTATCATGGTTGAATTATCGACTGCCCCCCCCCCACACATTAATTTTGTTGGTCAGTCTCATTCAGACATCATATTAACAACTGCAAACATTTATCTCTACCCTATGGCAAAATAAGTAAAATTGCATGAAATTAGATATAAAAATGCAGAATCTTTCTCTCCGCCCCATAACAGAATTTGTAGAATTACAGCAACTTTGCTTTAAAACTGGAAATGTTTCTCTCCGATGTCAAATTGGCCCCGTTATTTCTCCCCTTGGGTCCCGGGGGGGGACTGACGCCCCTCATCATGAGTTCAGATTTTTGTGTCCCCAACCCCATCAAAGTTGCCCCTCCCTGCATGACAATATCTTTAAAGATTGATAATGTATTGATAATTTAACAGTGTCCTGGCATCTCTGAACCTGCCTGCGGCTCTGGAGGACCTGTCTGGAGATTCTATCCCACAATCCATTGTTGAGAAGGCCCGTGCCATCGTCCAGCAGGGGGGGCTGCAGAGCATAGAGCAGCTGATCAGAGATCTGCCTGAACTACTTACACGAAACCGAGAGATACTGGATGAGGTAAACACACACACACACACACACTGTAAATAAACATACACACACATACACACACATATATACATACACACATACATACCTCCCTGAACTACTGACACGAAACAGAGAGATACTGGACGAAGTGCACGCGTGCCTTTATATACCCACGATGTGTGTTTTGTAGTCTCTGAAGATGCTGGGTGATGAGGAGTCGACAGACAGCGAGCTGAGATCCAAGTTCAGCCAACGCTGGACCAGAACTCCCTCTGGAGACCTCTACAAACCACTTAGAGCAGGTACACACACCTGTAGACCTCTACAAACCACTTAGAGCAGGTACACACACCTGTAGACCTCTACAAACCACTTAGAGCAGGTACACACACCTGGAGACCTCTACAAACCACTTAGAGCAGGTAGACCTCTACAAACCACTTAGAGCAGGTACACACACCTGTAGACCTCTACAAACCACTTAGAGCAGGTACACACACCTGTAGACCTCTACAAACCACTTAGAGCAGGTACACACACCTGTAGACCTCTACAAACCACTTAGAGCAGGTACACACACCTGTAGACCTCTACAAACCACTTAGAGCAGGTACACACACCT
>NC_060181.1:11267016-11320469 GCF_021184085.1 Oncorhynchus gorbuscha | reverse complement strand
GCAGGTAGTCACACCTGTAGACCTTTACAAACCACTTAGAGCAGGTACACACACCTGGAGACCTCTATAAACCACTCAGAGCAGGTACACACACCTGGAGACCTCTACAAACCACTCAGAGCAGGTAGTCACACCTGTAGACCTCTACAAAACCACTTAGAGCAGGTACACACACCTGGAGACCTCTACAAACCACTCAGAGCAGGTAGTCACACCTGTAGACCTTTACAAACCACTTAGAGCAGGTACACACACCTGGAGACCTCTACAAACCACTCAGAGCAGGTAGTCACACATGTAGACCTCTACAAACCACTTAGAGCAGGTACACACACCTGTAGAACTCTACAAACCACTTAGAGCAGGTAGTCACACCTGTAGAAATCTACAAACCACTCAGAGCAGGTACACACACCTGTAGACCTCTACAAACCACTCAGAGCAGGTACACACACCTGTAGACCTCTACAAACCACATAGAGCAGGTACACACATGTAGATCTCTACAAACCACTCAGAGCAGGTAGTCACACCTGTAGACCTCTACAAAGCACTTAGAGCAGGTACACACACCTGTAGACCTCTACAAACCACTTAGAGCAGGTAGTCACACCTGTAGACCTCTATAAACCACTCGGAGCAGGTACACACACCTGTAGACCTCTACAAACCACTCAGAGCAGGTACACACACCTGTAGACCTCTACAAACCACTTAGAGCAGGTACACACACCTGTAGACCTCTACAAACCACTTAGAGCAGGTACACACACCTGGAGACCTCTACAAACCACTTAGAGCAGGTACACACACCTGTAGACCTCTACAAACCACTTAGAGTAGGTAGTCACACCTGTAGACCTCTATAAACCACTCAGAGCAGGTACACACACCTGGAGACCTCTACAAACCACTCAGAGCAGGTAGTCACACCTGTAGACCTCTACAAACCACTTAGAGCAGGTACACACACCTGGAGACCTCTACAAACCACTCAGAGCAGGTAGTCACACCTGTAGACCTTTACAAACCACTTAGAGCAGGTACACACACCTGGAGACCTCTATAAACCACTCAGAGCAGGTACACACACCTGGAGACCTCTACAAACCACTCAGAGCAGGTAGTCACACCTGTAGACCTCTACAAACCACTTAGAGCAGGTACACACACCTGGAGACCTCTACAAACCACTCAGAGCAGGTAGTCACACCTGTAGACCTTTACAAACCACTTAGAGCAGGTACACACACCTGGAGACCTCTACAAACCACTCAGAGCAGGTAGTCACACATGTAGACCTCTACAAACCACTTAGAGCAGGTACACACACCTGTAGAACTCTACAAACCACTTAGAGCAGGTACACACACCTGGAGACCTCTACAAACCACTCAGAGCAGGTAGTCACACCTGTAGACCTCTACAAACCACTTAGAGCAGGTACACACACCCGGAGACCTCTACAAACCACTCAGAGCAGGTAGTCACACCTGTAGACCTTTACAAACCACTTAGAGCAGGTACACACACCTGGAGACCTCTACAAACCACTCAGAGCAGGTAGTCACACATGTAGACCTCTACAAACCACTTAGAGCAGGTACACACACCTGTAGAACTCTACAAACCACTTAGAGCAGGTAGTCACACCTGTAGAAATCTACAAACCACTCAGAGCAGGTACACACACCTGTAGACCTCTACAAACCACTCAGAGCAGGTACACACACCTGTAGACCTCTACAAACCACATAGAGCAGGTACACACACATGTAGATCTCTACAAACCACTCAGAGCAGGTAGTCACACCTGTAGACCTCTACAAAGCACTTAGAGCAGGTACACACACCTGTAGACCTCTACAAACCACTTAGAGCAGGTAGTCACACCTGTAGACCTCTATAAACCACTCGGAGCAGGTACACACACCTGTAGACCTCTACAAACCACTCAGAGCAGGTACACACACCTGTAGACCTCTACAAACCACTTAGAGCAGGTACACACACCTGTAGACCTCTACAAACCACTTAGAGCAGGTACACACACCTGGAGACCTCTACAAACCACTTAGAGCAGGTACACACACCTGTAGACCTCTACAAACCACTTAGAGTAGGTAGTCACACCTGTAGACCTCTATAAACCACTCAGAGCAGGTACACACACCTGGAGACCTCTACAAACCACTCAGAGCAGGTAGTCACACCTGTAGACCTCTACAAACCACTTAGAGCAGGTACACACACCTGGAGACCTCTACAAACCACTCAGAGCAGGTAGTCACACCTGTAGACCTTTACAAACCACTTAGAGCAGGTACACACACCTGGAGACCTCTATAAACCACTCAGAGCAGGTACACACACCTGGAGACCTCTACAAACCACTCAGAGCAGGTAGTCACACCTGTAGACCTCTACAAACCACTTAGAGCAGGTACACACACCTGGAGACCTCTACAAACCACTCAGAGCAGGTAGTCACACCTGTAGACCTTTACAAACCACTTAGAGCAGGTACACACACCTGGAGACCTCTACAAACCACTCAGAGCAGGTAGTCACACATGTAGACCTCTACAAACCACTTAGAGCAGGTACACACACCTGTAGAACTCTACAAACCACTTAGAGCAGGTAGTCACACCTGTAGAAATCTACAAACCACTCAGAGCAGGTACACACACCTGTAGACCTCTACAAACCACTCAGAGCAGGTACACACACCTGTAGACCTCTACAAACCACATAGAGCAGGTACACACACATGTAGATCTCTACAAACCACTCAGAGCAGGTAGTCACACCTGTAGACCTCTACAAAGCACTTAGAGCAGGTACACACACCTGTAGACCTCTACAAACCACTTAGAGCAGGTAGTCACACCTGTAGACCTCTACAAACCACTCAGAGCAGGTACACACACCTGTAGACCTCTACAAACCACTCAGAGCAGGTACACACACCTGTAGACCTCTACAAACCACTCAGAGCAGGTACACACACCTGTAGACCTCTACAAACCACTCAGAGCAGGTACACACACCTGTAGACTTCTACAAACCACTCAGAGCAGGTACACACACCTGTAGACCTCTACAAACCACTCAGAGCAGGTACACACACCTGTAGACCTCTACAAACCACTCAGAGCAGGTACACACACCTGTAGACCTCTACAAACCACTCAGAGCAGGTACACACACCTGTAGACCTCTACAAACCACTCGGAGCAGGTACACACACATCCAACCCATATTGTTAAATACTGAAAGGTGTGGTGTTGTGTAGCACTGATGTTAAATGTTCTGTCACCCCTCCCTCTCCTCCCCCGGTCCAGAGGGGGGTAACTTCCGCAGTGTGCTGGACAAGGCAGTGCAGGCGGACCAGGTGGTCAGGGAGCGTTACAATACACACTGTGAGATGATCGCTCTGCTCTGTAAACCAGAGGCTGAACTCACTGCTGCCATACCATCAGCCAATCCTGTGAAGACACTGCAGGGCAGCGAGGTGAGAGAGTATGTGTGTATGCTAACCGTGTGTATTCTGTCCTTTACCTGTGTGTGTGTATATTCTCTCTCTCTGTGTGTGTGTATATTCTCTCTCTCTGTGTGTGTGTATATTCTCTCTCTCTGTGTGTGTGTATATTCTCTCTCTCTGTGTGTGTGTATATTCTCTCTCTCTGTGTGTGTGTATATTCTCTCTGTGTGTGTGTGTATATTATCTCTCTCTAGGTGTGTGTATATCCCCTCTCTCTAGGTGTGTGTATATTTACATTTACATTTAAGTCATTTAGCAGACGCTCTTATCCATCCCCTCTCTCAAGGTGTATATCCCCTCTCTCTAGGTGTGTGTGTATATCCCCTCTCTCTAGGTGTATATCCCCTCTCTCTAGGTGTGTGTGTATATCCCCTCTCTCTAGGTGTATATCCCCTCTCTCTAGGTGTATATCCCCTCTCTCTAGGTGTGTGTGTATATCCCCTCTCTCTAGGTGTGTGTGTGTATATCCCCTCTCTCTAGGTGTGTGTGTGTATATCCCCTCTCTCTAGGTGTGTGTGTGTATATCCCCTCTCTCTAGGTGTGTGTGTGTATATCCCCTCTCTCTAGGTGTGTGTGTATATCCCCTCTCTCTAGGTGTATATCCCCTCTCTCTAGGTGTATATCCCCTCTCTCTAGGTGTATATCCCCTCTCTCTAGGTGTGTAGGTGTATATCCCCTCTCTCTAGGTGTGTGTGTGTATATCCCCTCTCTCTAGGTGTGTGTGTGTGTATATCCCCTCTCTCTAGGTGTGTGTGTATATATCCCCTCTCTCTAGGTGTGTGTGTGTGTGTGTATATCCCCTCTCTCTAGGTGTGTGTGTGTGTGTGTATATCCCCTCTCTCTAGGTGTGTGTGTGTGTGTATATCCCCTCTCTCTAGGTGTGTGTGTGTGTATCCCCTCTCTCTAGGTGTGTGTGTGTGTGTGTATCCCCTCTCTCTAGGTGTGTGTGTGTGTGTGTGTATATCCCCTCTCTCTAGGTGTGTGTGTGTGTGTATATCCCCTCTCTCTAGGTGTGTGTGTGTGTGTGTGTATATCCCCTCTCTCTAGGTGTGTGTGTGTGTGTGTGTATATCCCCTCTCTCTAGGTGTGTGTGTGTGTGTATATCCCCTCTCTCTAGGTGGGTGTGTGTATATCCCCTCTCTCTAGGGGTGTGTGTGTGTGTGTGTGTGTGTGTATATCCCCTCTCTCTAGGTGTGTGTGTGTGTGTATATCCCCTCTCTCTAGGTGTGTGTGTGTGTGTGTGTATATCCCCTCTCTCTAGGTGTGTGTGTGTGTGTGTGTGTATATCCCCTCTCTCTAGGTGTGTGTGTGTGTGTATATCCCCTCTCTCTAGGTGTGTGTGTGTGTGTGTGTGTGTGTATATCCCCTCTCTCTAGGTGTGTGTGTGTGTATATCCCCTCTCTCTAGGTGTGTGTGTGTGTGTGTGTATATCCCCTCTCTCTAGGTGTGTGTGTGTGTATATCCCCTCTCTCTAGGTGTGTGTGTGTGTATCCCTCTCTCTAGGTGTGTGTGTGTATATCCCTCTCTCTAGGTGTGTGTGTGTATATCCTTCTCTCTAGGTGTGTGTGTATCCCTCTCTCTAGGTGTGTGTGTGTATCCCCTCTCTCTAGGTGTGTGTGTGTATCCCCTCTCTCTAGGTGTGTGTGTGTGTATCCCCTCTCTCTAGGTGTGTGTGTGTATCCCCTCTCTCTAGGTGTGTGTGTGTGTATCCCTCTCTCTAGGTGTGTGTGTGTGTGTATCCCCTCTCTCTAGGTGTGTGTGTGTGTGTATCCCCTCTCTCTAGGTGTGTGTGTGTGTGTATCCCCTCTCTCTAGGTGTGTGTTTGTGTGTATCCACTCTCTCTAGGTGTGTGTGTGTGTATCCCCTCTCTCTAGGTGTGTGTGTGTGTATCCCCTCTCTCTAGGTGTGTGTGTGTGTATCCCCTCTCTCTAGGTGTGTGTGTGTGTGTATCCCCTCTCTCTAGGTGTGTGTGTGTGTGTATCCCCTCTCTCTAGGTGTGTGTGTGTGTGTATCCCCTCTCTCTAGGTGTGTGTGTGTGTGTATATCCCCTCTCTCTAGGTGTGTGTGTGTGTGTGTGTATATCCCCTCTCTCTAGGTGTGTGTGTGTGTGTGTGTATATCCCCTCTCTCTAGGTGTGTGTGTGTGTGTGTGTATATCCCCTCTCTCTAGGTGGGTGTGTGTGTGTATATCCCCTCTCTCTAGGTGGGTGTGTGTATATCCCCTCTCTCTAGGGGTGTGTGTGTGTGTGTGTGTGTGTGTATATCCCCTCTCTCTAGGTGTGTGTGTGTGTGTGTGTGTATATCCCCTCTCTCTAGGTGTGTGTGTGTGTGTGTGTGTATATCCCCTCTCTCTAGGTGTGTGTGTGTGTGTGTGTGTGTGTATATCCCCTCTCTCTAGGTGTGTGTGTGTGTATATCCCCTCTCTCTAGGTGTGTGTGTGTGTATGTGTATATCCCCTCTCTCTAGGTGTGTGTGTGTGTGTATATCCCCTCTCTCTAGGTGTGTGTGTGTGTATATCCCCTCTCTCTAGGTGTGTGTGTGTATATCCCTCTCTCTAGGTGTGTGTGTGTATATCCCTTCTCTCTAGGTGTGTGTGTATCCCCTCTCTCTAGGTGTGTGTGTGTATCCCCTCTCTCTAGGTGTGTGTGTGTATCCCCTCTCTCTAGGTGTGTGTGTGTGTATCCCCTCTCTCTAGGTGTGTGTGTGTGTATCCCCTCTCTCTAGGTGTGTGTGTGTGTGTATCCCCTCTCTCTAGGTGTGTGTGTGTGTGTATCCCCTCTCTCTAGGTGTGTGTGTGTGTGTATCCCCTCTCTCTAGGTGTGTGTTTGTGTGTATCCACTCTCTCTAGGTGTGTGTGTGTGTATCCCCTCTCTCTAGGTGTGTGTGTGTGTATCCCCTCTCTCTAGGTGTGTGTGTGTGTATCCCCTCTCTCTAGGTGTGTGTGTGTGTATCCCCTCTCTCTAGGTGTGTGTGTGTGTGTATCCCCTCTCTCTAGGTGTGTGTGTGTGTGTATCCCCTCTCTCTAGGTGTGTGTGTGTGTGTATCCCCTCTCTCTAGGTGTGTGTGTGTGTGTATCCCCTCTCTCTAGGTGTGTGTGTGTGTGTATATCCCCTCTCTCTAGGTGTGTGTGTGTGTGTATATCCCCTCTCTCTAGGTGTGTGTGTGTGTGTGTATATCCCCTCTCTCTAGGTGTGTGTGTGTGTGTGTATATCCCCTCTCTCTAGGTGTGTGTGTGTGTGTATATCCCCTCTCTCTAGGTGTGTGTGTGTGTGTATATCCCCTCTCTCTAGGTGTGTGTGTGTGTGTATATCCCCTCTCTCTAGGTGTGTGTGTGTGTGTATATCCCCTCTCTCTAGGTGTGTGTGTGTGTATATCCCCTCTCTCTAGGTGTGTGTGTATATCCCCTCTCTCTAGGTGTGTGTGTATATCCCCTCTCTCTAGGTGTGTGTGTATATCCCCTCTCTCTAGGTGTGTGTGTATCCCCTCTCTCTAGGTGTGTGTGTGTGTATCCCCTCTCTAGGTGTGTGTGTGTGTATCCCCTCTCTAGGTGTGTGTGTGTATATCCCCTCTCTAGGTGTGTGTGTGTGTATCCCCTCTCTCTAGGTGTGTGTGTGTGTATCCCCTCTCTCTAGGTGTGTGTGTGTGTATCCCCTCTCTCTAGGTGTGTGTGTGTATCCCCTCTCTCTAGGTGTGTGTGTGTGTGTGTGTATATCCCCTCTCTCTAGGTGTGTGTGTATATCCCCTCTCTCTAGGTGTGTGTGTATATCCCCTCTCTCTAGGTGTGTGTGTATCCCCTCTCTAGGTGTGTGTGTATCCCCTCTCTAGGTGTGTGTGTATATCCCCTCTCTCTAGGTGTGTGTGTATATCCCCTCTCTCTAGGTGTGTGTGTGTGTATCCCCTCTCTCTAGGTGTGTGTGTGTATCCCCTCTCTCTAGGTGTGTGTGTGTGTATCCCCTCTCTCTAGGTGTGTGTGTGTGTATCCCCTCTCTCTAGGTGTGTGTGTGTGTATCCCCTCTCTCTAGGTGTGTGTGTGTGTGTATCCCCTCTCTCTAGGTGTGTGTGTGTGTGTATCCCCTCTCTCTAGGTGTGTGTGTGTGTATCCCCTCTCTCTAGGTGGGTGTGTGTGTATCCCCTCTCTCTAGGTGTGTGTGTGTGTATCCCCTCTCTCTAGGTGTGTGTGTGTATCCCCTCTCTCTAGGTGTGTGTGTGTATCCCCTCTCTCTAGGTGTGTGTGTGTATCCCCTCTCTCTAGGTGTGTGTGTGTATCCCCTCTCTCTAGGTGTGTGTGTGTATCCCCTCTCTCTAGGTGTGTGTGTGTGTATCCCCTCTCTCTAGGTGTGTGTGTGTGTATCCCCTCTCTCTAGGTGTGTGTGTGTGTATCCCCTCTCTCTAGGTGTGTGTGTGTGTATCCCCTCTCTCTAGGTGTGTGTGTGTGTATCCCCTCTCTCTAGGTGTGTGTGTGTGTATCCCCTCTCTCTAGGTGTGTGTGTGTGTATCCCCTCTCTCTAGGTGTGTGTGTGTATATCCCCTCTCTCTAGGTGTGTGTGTGTGTGTATCCCCTCTCTCTAGGTGTGTGTGTGTGTGTATATCCCCTCTCTCTAGGTGTGTGTGTGTATCCCCTCTCTCTAGGTGTGTGTGTGTATCCCCTCTCTCTAGGTGTGTGTGTGTATCCCCTCTCTCTAGGTGTGTGTGTGTATCCCCTCTGTCTAGGTGTGTGTGTGTGTATCCCCTCTCTCTAGGTGTGTGTGTGTGTATCCCCTCTCTCTAGGTGTGTGTGTGTGTATCCCCTCTCTCTAGGTGTGTGTGTGTGTATCCCCTCTCTCTAGGTGTGTGTGTGTATATCCCCTCTCTCTAGGTGTGTGTGTGTATATCCCCTCTCTCTAGGTGGGTGTGTGTATATCCCCTCTCTCTAGGGGTGTGTGTGTGTGTGTGTGTGTGTGTGTGTGTATATCCCCTCTCTCTAGGTGTGTGTGTGTGTGTATATCCCCTCTCTCTAGGTGTGTGTGTGTGTGTATATCCCCTCTCTCTAGGGGTGTGTGTGTGTGTGTGTGTGTATATCCCCTCTCTCTAGGTGTGTGTGTGTGTGTGTGTGTGTGTGTATATCCCCTCTCTCTAGGTGTGTGTGTGTGTGTATATCCCCTCTCTCTAGGTGTGTGTGTGTGTGTATATCCCCTCTCTCTAGGTGTGTGTGTGTGTGTGTGTGTATATCCCCTCTCTCTAGGTGTGTGTGTGTGTGTGTGTATATCCCCTCTCTCTAGGTGTGTGTGTGTGTGTATATCCCCTCTCTCTAGGTGTGTGTGTGTGTATATCCCCTCTCTCTAGGTGTGTGTGTGTATATCCCTCTCTCTAGGTGTGTGTGTGTATATCCCTTCTCTCTAGGTGTGTGTGTATCCCCTCTCTCTAGGTGTGTGTGTGTATCCCCTCTCTCTAGGTGTGTGTGTGTATCCCCTCTCTCTAGGTGTGTGTGTGTGTATCCCCTCTCTCTAGGTGTGTGTGTGTGTATCCCCTCTCTCTAGGTGTGTGTGTGTGTGTGTATCCCCTCTCTCTAGGTGTGTGTGTGTGTGTGTGTGTGTGTATCCCCTCTCTCTAGGTGTGTGTGTGTGTATCCCCTCTCTCTAGGTGTGTGTGTGTGTATCCCCTCTCTCTAGGTGTGTGTGTGTGTATCCCCTCTCTCTAGGTGTGTGTGTGTGTGTATCCCCTCTCTCTAGGTGTGTGTGTGTGTGTATCCCCTCTCTCTAGGTGTGTGTGTGTGTGTATATCCCCTCTCTCTAGGTGTGTGTGTGTGTGTATATCCCCTCTCTCTAGGTGTGTGTGTGTGTGTGTATATCCCCTCTCTCTAGGTGTGTGTGTGTGTGTGTATATCCCCTCTCTCTAGGTGTGTGTGTATATCCCCTCTCTCTAGGTGTGTGTGTATATCCCCTCTCTCTAGGTGTGTGTGTATATCCCCTCTCTCTAGGTGTGTGTGTGTGTATATCCCCTCTCTCTAGGTGTGTGTGTGTGTGTATATCCCCTCTCTCTAGGTGTGTGTGTGTGTGTATATCCCCTCTCTCTAGGTGTGTGTGTGTGTGTATATCCCCTCTCTCTAGGTGTGTGTGTGTGTGTATATCCCCTCTCTCTAGGTGTGTGTGTGTGTGTGTATATCCCCTCTCTAGGTGTGTGTGTGTGTGTATATCCCCTCTCTCTAGGTGTGTGTGTGTGTATATCCCCTCTCTCTAGGTGTGTGTGTGTGTATATCCCCTCTCTCTAGGTGTGTGTGTGTGTATATCCCCTCTCTCTAGGTGTGTGTGTGTGTATATCCCCTCTCTCTAGGTGTGTGTGTGTGTATATCCCCTCTCTCTAGGTGTGTGTGTATATCCCCTCTCTCTAGGTGTGTGTGTGTGTATCCTCTCTCTAGGTGTGTGTGTGTGTATCCCCTCTCTAGGTGTGTGTGTGTATCCCTCTCTAGGTGTGTGTGTGTATATCCCCTCTCTAGGTGTGTGTGTGTATCCCCTCTCTAGGTGTGTGTGTGTGTATCCCCTCTCTCTAGGTGTGTGTGTGTGTATCCCCTCTCTCTAGGTGTGTGTGTGTATCCCCTCTCTCTAGGTGTGTGTGTGTGTGTGTGTATATCCCCTCTCTCTAGGTGTGTGTGTATATCCCCTCTCTCTAGGTGTGTGTGTATATCCCCTCTCTAGGTGTGTGTGTATCCCCTCTCTAGGTGTGTGTGTATCCCCTCTCTAGGTGTGTGTGTATCCCCTCTCTAGGTGTGTGTGTATGTATCCCCTCTCTCTAGGTGTGTGTGTGTGTATCCCCTCTCTCTAGGTGTGTGTGTGTGTATCCCCTCTCTCTAGGTGTGTGTGTGTGTATCCCCTCTCTCTAGGTGTGTGTGTATCCCCTCTCTCTAGGTGTGTGTGTATCCCCTCTCTCTAGGTGTGTGTGTGTGTATCCCCTCTCTCTAGGTGTGTGTGTGTATCCCCTCTCTCTAGGTGTGTGTGTGTATCCCCTCTCTCTAGGTGTGTGTGTGTATCCCCTCTCTAGGTGTGTGTGTGTATCCCCTCTCTAGGTGTGTGTGTGTATCCCCTCTCTCTAGGTGTGTGTGTGTATCCCCTCTCTCTAGGTGTGTGTGTGTGTATCCCCTCTCTCTAGGTGTGTGTGTGTGTATCCCCTCTCTCTAGGTGTGTGTGTGTGTATCCCCTCTCTCTAGGTGTGTGTGTGTGTATCCCCTCTCTCTAGGTGTGTGTGTGTGTATCCCCTCTCTCTAGGTGTGTGTGTGTATATCCCCTCTCTCTAGGTGTGTGTGTGTGTATCCCCTCTCTCTAGGTGTGTGTGTGTGTATATCCCCTCTCTCTAGGTGTGTGTGTGTGTGTGTGTGTATATCCCCTCTCTCTAGGTGTGTGTGTTTGTGTGTGTATATCCCCTCTCTCTAGGTGTGTGTGTGTGTGTGTGTATATCCCCTCTCTCTAGGTGTGTGTGTGTGTGTATATCCCCTCTCTCTAGGTGTGTGTGTGTGTGTATATCCCCTCTCTCTAGGTGTGTGTGTGTGTGTATATCCCCTCTCTAGGTGTGTGTGTGTGTGTATATCCCCTCTCTAGGTGTGTGTGTGTGTGTATATCCCCTCTCTCTAGGTGTGTGTGTATATCCCCTCTCTCTAGGTGTGTGTGTATCCCTCGCTCTAGGTGTGTGTGTATCCCCTCTCTCTAGGTGTGTGTGTGTGTGTATATCCCCTCTCTCTAGGTGTGTGTGTATCCCCTCGCTCTAGGTGTGTGTGTATCCCCTCTCTCTAGGTGTGTGTGTGTGTGTATATCCCCTCTCTCTAGGTGTGTGTGTATCCCCTCGCTCTAGGTGTTTGTGTATCCCCTCTCTCTAGGTGTGTGTGTATCCCCTCTCTCTAGGTGTGTGTGTATCCCCTCTCTCTAGGTGTGTGTGTGTGTGTATCCCCTCTCTAGGTGTGTGTATCCCCTCTCTCTAGGTGTGTGTGTATCCCCTCTCTCTAGGTGTGTGTGTATCCCCTCTCTAGGTGTGTGTGTATCCCCTCTCTCTAGGTGTGTGTGTATCCCCTCTCTAGGTGTGTGTGTATATCCCTCTCTCTAGGTGTGTGTGTGTGTGTGTGTATATCCCCTCTCTCTAGGTGTGTGTGTGTGTGTGTGTATATCCCCTCTCTCTAGGTGTGTGTGTGTGTGTATATCCCCTCTCTCTAGGTGTGTGTGTGTGTGTATATCCCCTCTCTCTAGGTGTGTGTGTATATCCCCTCTCTCTAGGTGTGTGTGTATCCCCTCGCTCTAGGTGTGTGTGTATCCCCTCTCTCTAGGTGTGTGTGTGTGTGTATATCCCCTCTCTCTAGGTGTGTGTGTATCCCCTCGCTCTAGGTGTGTGTGTATCCCCTCTCTCTAGGTGTGTGTGTGTGTGTATATCCCCTCTCTCTAGGTGTGTGTGTATCCCCTCGCTCTAGGTGTTTGTGTATCCCCTCTCTCTAGGTGTGTGTGTATCCCCTCTCTCTAGGTGTGTGTGTATCCCCTCTCTCTAGGTGTGTGTGTATCCCCTCTCTCTAGGTGTGTGTGTATCCCCTCTCTCTAGGTGTGTGTGTATCCCCTCTCTCTAGGTGTGTGTGTATCCCCTCTCTCTAGGTGTGTGTGTATCCCCTCTCTCTAGGTGTGTGTGTATATCCCCTCTCTCTAGGTGTGTGTGTGTGTGTGTATATCCCCTCTCTCTAGGTGTGTGTGTGTCCCCTCGCTCTAGGTGTGTGTGTGTGTATCCCCTCTCTCTAGGTGTGTGTGTGTGTGTATATCCCCTCTCTCTAGGTGTGTGTGTGTGTGTATATCCCCTCTCTCTAGGTGTGTGTGTGTGTGTATATCCCCTCTCTCTAGGTGTGTGTGTATATCCCCTCTCTCTAGGTGTGTGTGTATCCCCTCGCTCTAGGTGTGTGTGTATCCCCTCTCTCTAGGTGTGTGTGTGTGTGTATATCCCCTCTCTCTAGGTGTGTGTGTATCCCCTCGCTCTAGGTGTGTGTGTATCCCCTCTCTCTAGGTGTGTGTGTGTGTGTATATCCCCTCTCTCTAGGTGTGTGTGTATCCCCTCGCTCTAGGTGTTTGTGTATCCCCTCTCTCTAGGTGTGTGTGTATCCCCTCTCTCTAGGTGTGTGTGTATCCCCTCTCTCTAGGTGTGTGTGTATCCCCTCTCTCTAGGTGTGTGTGTATCCCCTCTCTCTAGGTGTGTGTATATCCCCTCTCTCTAGGTGTGTGTATATCCCCTCTCTCTAGGTGTGTGTGTATCCCCTCTCTCTAGGTGTGTGTGTATCCCCTCTCTCTAGGTGTGTGTGTATCCCCTCTCTCTAGGTGTGTGTGTGTGTGTGTATCCCCTCTCTCTAGGTGTGTGTGTGTGTGTGTGTATATCCCCTCTCTCTAGGTGTGTGTGTGTGTGTGTGTGTATATCCCCTCTCTCTAGGTGTGTGTGTGTGTGTATATCCCCTCTCTCTAGGTGTGTGTGTGTGTGTGTGTGTGTGTATATCCCCTCTCTCTAGGTGTGTGTGTGTGTATATCCCCTCTCTCTAGGTGTGTGTGTGTGTGTATATCCCCTCTCTCTAGGTGTGTGTGTGTGTGTATATCCCCTCTCTCTAGGTGTGTGTGTGTGTATATCCCCTCTCTCTAGGTGTGTGTGTGTATATCCCTCTCTCTAGGTGTGTGTGTGTATATCCCTTCTCTCTAGGTGTGTGTGTATCCCCTCTCTCTAGGTGTGTGTGTGTATCCCCTCTCTCTAGGTGTGTGTGTGTATCCCCTCTCTCTAGGTGTGTGTGTGTATCCCCTCTCTCTAGGTGTGTGTGTGTGTATCCCCTCTCTCTAGGTGTGTGTGTGTGTATCCCCTCTCTCTAGGTGTGTGTGTGTGTGTATCCCCTCTCTCTAGGTGTGTGTGTGTGTGTATCCCCTCTCTCTAGGTGTGTGTGTGTGTGTATCCCCTCTCTCTAGGTGTGTGTTTGTGTGTATCCACTCTCTCTAGGTGTGTGTGTGTGTATCCCCTCTCTCTAGGTGTGTGTGTGTGTATCCCCTCTCTCTAGGTGTGTGTGTGTGTATCCCCTCTCTCTAGGTGTGTGTGTGTGTATCCCCTCTCTAGGTGTGTGTGTGTGTATCCCCTCTCTCTAGGTGTGTGTGTGTGTGTATCCCCTCTCTCTAGGTGTGTGTGTGTGTGTATCCCCTCTCTCTAGGTGTGTGTGTGTGTGTATATCCCCTCTCTCTAGGTGTGTGTGTGTGTGTGTGTATATCCCCTCTCTCTAGGTGTGTGTGTGTGTGTGTGTATATCCCCTCTCTCTAGGTGGGTGTGTGTGTGTATATCCCCTCTCTCTAGGTGGGTGTGTGTATATCCCCTCTCTCTAGGGGTGTGTGTGTGTGTGTGTGTGTGTGTATATCCCCTCTCTCTAGGTGTGTGTGTGTGTGTGTGTGTATATCCCCTCTCTCTAGGTGTGTGTGTGTGTGTGTGTGTATATCCCCTCTCTCTAGGTGTGTGTGTGTGTGTGTGTGTGTGTATATCCCCTCTCTCTAGGTGTGTGTGTGTGTATATCCCCTCTCTCTAGGTGTGTGTGTGTGTATGTGTATATCCCCTCTCTCTAGGTGTGTGTGTGTGTATATCCCCTCTCTCTAGGTGTGTGTGTGTATATCCCCTCTCTAGGTGTGTGTGTGTATCCCTCTCTCTAGGTGTGTGTGTGTATATCCCTTCTCTCTAGGTGTGTGTGTATCCCCTCTCTCTAGGTGTGTGTGTGTATCCCCTCTCTCTAGGTGTGTGTGTGTATCCCCTCTCTCTAGGTGTGTGTGTGTGTATCCCCTCTCTCTAGGTGTGTGTGTGTGTATCCCCTCTCTCTAGGTGTGTGTGTGTGTGTATCCCCTCTCTCTAGGTGTGTGTGTGTGTGTATCCCCTCTCTCTAGGTGTGTGTGTGTGTGTATCCCCTCTCTCTAGGTGTGTGTTTGTGTGTATCCACTCTCTCTAGGTGTGTGTGTGTGTATCCCTCTCTCTAGGTGTGTGTGTGTGTATCCCCTCTCTCTAGGTGTGTGTGTGTGTATCCCCTCTCTCTAGGTGTGTGTGTGTGTATCCCCTCTCTAGGTGTGTGTGTGTGTATCCCCTCTCTCTAGGTGTGTGTGTGTGTGTATCCCCTCTCTAGGTGTGTGTGTGTGTGTATCCCCTCTCTCTAGGTGTGTGTGTGTGTGTATCCCCTCTCTCTAGGTGTGTGTGTGTGTGTATATCCCCTCTCTCTAGGTGTGTGTGTGTGTGTATATCCCCTCTCTCTAGGTGTGTGTGTGTGTGTGTATATCCCCTCTCTCTAGGTGTGTGTGTGTGTGTATATCCCCTCTCTCTAGGTGTGTGTGTGTATATCCCCTCTCTAGGTGTGTGTGTGTGTGTATATCCCCTCTCTCTAGGTGTGTGTGTGTGTGTATATCCCCTCTCTCTAGGTGTGTGTGTGTGTGTATATCCCCTCTCTCTAGGTGTGTGTGTGTGTGTATATCCCCTCTCTCTAGGTGTGTGTGTGTGTGTATATCCCCTCTCTCTAGGTGTGTGTGTATATCCCCTCTCTCTAGGTGTGTGTGTATATCCCCTCTCTCTAGGTGTGTGTGTATATCCCCTCTCTCTAGGTGTGTGTGTATCCCCTCTCTCTAGGTGTGTGTGTGTGTATCCCCTCTCTAGGTGTGTGTGTGTATCCCCTCTCTAGGTGTGTGTGTGTATATCCCCTCTCTAGGTGTGTGTGTGTGTATCCCCTCTCTCTAGGTGTGTGTGTGTGTATCCCCTCTCTCTAGGTGTGTGTGTGTGTATCCCCTCTCTCTAGGTGTGTGTGTGTATCCCCTCTCTCTAGGTGTGTGTGTGTGTGTGTGTATATCCCCTCTCTCTAGGTGTGTGTGTATATCCCCTCTCTCTAGGTGTGTGTGTATATCCCCTCTCTCTAGGTGTGTGTGTATCCCCTCTCTAGGTGTGTGTGTATCCCCTCTCTAGGTGTGTGTGTATATCCCCTCTCTCTAGGTGTGTGTGTATATCCCCTCTCTCTAGGTGTGTGTGTGTGTATCCCCTCTCTCTAGGTGTGTGTGTGTATCCCCTCTCTCTAGGTGTGTGTGTGTGTATCCCCTCTCTCTAGGTGTGTGTGTGTGTATCCCCTCTCTCTAGGTGTGTGTGTGTATCCCCTCTCTAGGTGTGTGTGTGTGTGTATCCCCTCTCTCTAGGTGTGTGTGTGTGTGTATCCCCTCTCTCTAGGTGTGTGTGTGTGTATCCCCTCTCTCTAGGTGGGTGTGTGTGTATCCCCTCTCTCTAGGTGTGTGTGTGTGTATCCCCTCTCTCTAGGTGTGTGTGTGTATCCCCTCTCTCTAGGTGTGTGTGTGTATCCCCTCTCTCTAGGTGTGTGTGTGTATCCCCTCTCTCTAGGTGTGTGTGTGTATCCCCTCTCTCTAGGTGTGTGTGTGTATCCCCTCTCTCTAGGTGTGTGTGTGTGTATCCCCTCTCTCTAGGTGTGTGTGTGTGTATCCCCTCTCTCTAGGTGTGTGTGTGTGTATCCCCTCTCTCTAGGTGTGTGTGTGTGTATCCCCTCTCTCTAGGTGTGTGTGTGTATCCCCTCTCTCTAGGTGTGTGTGTGTATCCCCTCTCTCTAGGTGTGTGTGTGTGTATCCCCTCTCTCTAGGTGTGTGTGTGTATATCCCCTCTCTCTAGGTGTGTGTGTGTGTGTATCCCCTCTCTCTAGGTGTGTGTGTGTGTGTATATCCCCTCTCTCTAGGTGTGTGTGTGTATCCCCTCTCTCTAGGTGTGTGTGTGTATCCCCTCTCTCTAGGTGTGTGTGTGTATCCCCTCTCTCTAGGTGTGTGTGTGTATCCCCTCTGTCTAGGTGTGTGTGTGTGTATCCCCTCTCTCTAGGTGTGTGTGTGTGTATCCCCTCTCTCTAGGTGTGTGTGTGTGTATCCCCTCTCTCTAGGTGTGTGTGTGTGTATCCCCTCTCTCTAGGTGTGTGTGTGTATATCCCCTCTCTCTAGGTGTGTGTGTGTATATCCCCTCTCTCTAGGTGGGTGTGTGTATATCCCCTCTCTCTAGGGGTGTGTGTGTGTGTGTGTGTGTGTGTGTGTGTATATCCCCTCTCTCTAGGTGTGTGTGTGTGTGTATATCCCCTCTCTCTAGGTGTGTGTGTGTGTGTATATCCCCTCTCTCTAGGGGTGTGTGTGTGTGTGTGTGTGTGTATATCCCCTCTCTCTAGGTGTGTGTGTGTGTGTGTGTGTGTGTGTATATCCCCTCTCTCTAGGTGTGTGTGTGTGTGTATATCCCCTCTCTCTAGGTGTGTGTGTGTGTGTATCCCCTCTCTCTAGGTGTGTGTGTGTGTGTGTGTGTATATCCCCTCTCTCTAGGTGTGTGTGTGTGTGTGTGTGTGTATATCCCCTCTCTCTAGGTGTGTGTGTGTGTGTATATCCCCTCTCTCTAGGTGTGTGTGTGTGTATATCCCCTCTCTCTAGGTGTGTGTGTGTATATCCCTCTCTCTAGGTGTGTGTGTGTATATCCCTTCTCTCTAGGTGTGTGTGTATCCCCTCTCTCTAGGTGTGTGTGTGTATCCCCTCTCTCTAGGTGTGTGTGTGTATCCCCTCTCTCTAGGTGTGTGTGTGTGTATCCCCTCTCTCTAGGTGTGTGTGTGTGTATCCCCTCTCTCTAGGTGTGTGTGTGTGTGTGTATCCCCTCTCTCTAGGTGTGTGTGTGTGTGTGTGTGTGTGTATCCCCTCTCTAGGTGTGTGTGTGTGTATCCCCTCTCTCTAGGTGTGTGTGTGTGTATCCCCTCTCTCTAGGTGTGTGTGTGTGTATCCCCTCTCTCTAGGTGTGTGTGTGTGTGTATCCCCTCTCTCTAGGTGTGTGTGTGTGTGTATCCCCTCTCTCTAGGTGTGTGTGTGTGTGTATATCCCCTCTCTCTAGGTGTGTGTGTGTGTGTATATCCCCTCTCTCTAGGTGTGTGTGTGTGTGTGTATATCCCCTCTCTCTAGGTGTGTGTGTGTGTGTGTGTATATCCCCTCTCTCTAGGTGTGTGTGTATATCCCCTCTCTCTAGGTGTGTGTGTATATCCCCTCTCTCTAGGTGTGTGTGTGTGTATATCCCCTCTCTCTAGGTGTGTGTGTGTGTATATCCCCTCTCTCTAGGTGTGTGTGTGTGTGTATATCCCCTCTCTCTAGGTGTGTGTGTGTGTGTATATCCCCTCTCTCTAGGTGTGTGTGTGTGTGTATATCCCCTCTCTCTAGGTGTGTGTGTGTGTGTATATCCCCTCTCTCTAGGTGTGTGTGTGTGTGTGTATATCCCCTCTCTCTAGGTGTGTGTGTGTGTATATCCCCTCTCTCTAGGTGTGTGTGTGTGTATATCCCCTCTCTCTAGGTGTGTGTGTGTGTATATCCCCTCTCTCTAGGTGTGTGTGTGTGTATATCCCCTCTCTCTAGGTGTGTGTGTGTGTATATCCCCTCTCTCTAGGTGTGTGTGTATATCCCCTCTCTCTAGGTGTGTGTGTATATCCCCTCTCTCTAGGTGTGTGTGTGTGTATCCCCTCTCTCTAGGTGTGTGTGTGTGTATCCCCTCTCTAGGTGTGTGTGTGTATCCCCTCTCTAGGTGTGTGTGTGTATATCCCCTCTCTAGGTGTGTGTGTGTATATCCCCTCTCTAGGTGTGTGTGTGTGTATCCCCTCTCTCTAGGTGTGTGTGTGTGTATCCCCTCTCTCTAGGTGTGTGTGTGTATCCCCTCTCTCTAGGTGTGTGTGTGTGTGTGTGTATATCCCCTCTCTCTAGGTGTGTGTGTATATCCCCTCTCTCTAGGTGTGTGTGTATATCCCCTCTCTAGGTGTGTGTGTATCCCCTCTCTAGGTGTGTGTGTATCCCCTCTCTAGGTGTGTGTGTATCCCCTCTCTAGGTGTGTGTGTATGTATCCCCTCTCTCTAGGTGTGTGTGTGTGTATCCCCTCTCTAGGTGTGTGTGTGTGTATCCCCTCTCTCTAGGTGTGTGTGTGTGTATCCCCTCTCTCTAGGTGTGTGTGTATCCCCTCTCTCTAGGTGTGTGTGTATCCCCTCTCTCTAGGTGTGTGTGTGTGTATCCCCTCTCTCTAGGTGTGTGTGTGTATCCCCTCTCTCTAGGTGTGTGTGTGTATCCCCTCTCTCTAGGTGTGTGTGTGTATCCCCTCTCTAGGTGTGTGTGTGTATCCCCTCTCTAGGTGTGTGTGTGTATCCCCTCTCTCTAGGTGTGTGTGTGTATCCCCTCTCTCTAGGTGTGTGTGTGTGTATCCCCTCTCTCTAGGTGTGTGTGTGTATCCCCTCTCTCTAGGTGTGTGTGTGTGTATCCCCTCTCTCTAGGTGTGTGTGTGTGTATCCCCTCTCTCTAGGTGTGTGTGTGTGTATCCCCTCTCTCTAGGTGTGTGTGTGTATATCCCCTCTCTCTAGGTGTGTGTGTGTGTATCCCCTCTCTCTAGGTGTGTGTGTGTGTATATCCCCTCTCTCTAGGTGTGTGTGTGTGTGTGTGTGTATATCCCCTCTCTCTAGGTGTGTGTGTGTGTGTGTGTATATCCCCTCTCTCTAGGTGTGTGTGTGTGTGTGTGTATATCCCCTCTCTCTAGGTGTGTGTGTGTGTGTATATCCCCTCTCTCTAGGTGTGTGTGTGTGTGTATATCCCCTCTCTCTAGGTGTGTGTGTGTGTGTATATCCCCTCTCTCTAGGTGTGTGTGTGTGTGTATATCCCCTCTCTCTAGGTGTGTGTGTGTGTGTGTGTGTATATCCCCTCTCTCTAGGTGTGTGTGTATATCCCCTCTCTCTAGGTGTGTGTGTATCCCCTCGCTCTAGGTGTGTGTGTATCCCCTCTCTCTAGGTGTGTGTGTGTGTGTATATCCCCTCTCTCTAGGTGTGTGTGTATCCCCTCGCTCTAGGTGTGTGTGTATCCCCTCTCTCTAGGTGTGTGTGTGTGTGTATATCCCCTCTCTCTAGGTGTGTGTGTATCCCCTCGCTCTAGGTGTTTGTGTATCCCCTCTCTCTAGGTGTGTGTGTATCCCCTCTCTCTAGGTGTGTGTGTATCCCCTCTCTCTAGGTGTGTGTGTATCCCCTCTCTCTAGGTGTGTGTGTATCCCCTCTCTCTAGGTGTGTGTGTATCCCCTCTCTCTAGGTGTGTGTGTATCCCCTCTCTCTAGGTGTGTGTGTATCCCCTCTCTCTAGGTGTGTGTGTATCCCCTCTCTCTAGGTGTGTGTGTATATCCCCTCTCTCTAGGTGTGTGTGTGTGTGTGTGTATATCCCCTCTCTCTAGGTGTGTGTGTGTGTGTGTGTATATCCCCTCTCTCTAGGTGTGTGTGTGTGTGTATATCCCCTCTCTCTAGGTGTGTGTGTGTGTGTATATCCCCTCTCTCTAGGTGTGTGTGTATATCCCCTCTCTCTAGGTGTGTGTGTATCCCCTCGCTCTAGGTGTGTGTGTATCCCCTCTCTCTAGGTGTGTGTGTGTGTGTATATCCCCTCTCTCTAGGTGTGTGTGTATCCCCTCGCTCTAGGTGTGTGTGTATCCCCTCTCTCTAGGTGTGTGTGTGTGTGTATATCCCCTCTCTCTAGGTGTGTGTGTATCCCCTCGCTCTAGGTGTTTGTGTATCCCCTCTCTCTAGGTGTGTGTGTATCCCCTCTCTCTAGGTGTGTGTGTATCCCCTCTCTCTAGGTGTGTGTGTATCCCCTCTCTCTAGGTGTGTGTGTATCCCCTCTCTCTAGGTGTGTGTGTATCCCCTCTCTCTAGGTGTGTGTGTATCCCCTCTCTCTAGGTGTGTGTGTATCCCCTCTCTCTAGGTGTGTGTGTATATCCCCTCTCTCTAGGTGTGTGTGTGTGTGTGTATATCCCCTCTCTCTAGGTGTGTGTGTATCCCCTCGCTCTAGGTGTGTGTGTGTGTATCCCCTCTCTCTAGGTGTGTGTGTGTGTGTATATCCCCTCTCTCTAGGTGTGTGTGTGTGTGTATATCCCCTCTCTCTAGGTGTGTGTGTGTGTGTATATCCCCTCTCTCTAGGTGTGTGTGTATATCCCCTCTCTCTAGGTGTGTGTGTATCCCCTCGCTCTAGGTGTGTGTGTATCCCCTCTCTCTAGGTGTGTGTGTGTGTGTATATCCCCTCTCTCTAGGTGTGTGTGTATCCCCTCGCTCTAGGTGTGTGTGTATCCCCTCTCTCTAGGTGTGTGTGTGTGTGTATATCCCCTCTCTCTAGGTGTGTGTGTATCCCCTCGCTCTAGGTGTTTGTGTATCCCCTCTCTCTAGGTGTGTGTGTATCCCCTCTCTCTAGGTGTGTGTGTATCCCCTCTCTCTAGGTGTGTGTGTATCCCCTCTCTCTAGGTGTGTGTGTATCCCCTCTCTCTAGGTGTGTGTATATCCCCTCTCTCTAGGTGTGTGTGTATCCCCTCTCTCTAGGTGTGTGTGTATCCCCTCTCTCTAGGTGTGTGTGTATCCCCTCTCTCTAGGTGTGTGTGTATCCCCTCTCTCTAGGTGTGTGTGTGTGTGTATATCCCCTCTCTCTAGGTGTGTGTGTATCCCCTCGCTCTAGGTGTGTGTGTGTGTATCCCCTCTCTCTAGGTGTGTGTGTATCCCCTCTCTCTAGGTGTGTGTGTATCCCCTCTCTCTAGGTGTGTGTGTGTGTGTATATCCCCTCTCTCTAGGTGTGTGTGTATCCCCTCTCTCTAGGTGTGTGTGTATCCCCTCTCTCTAGGTGTGTGTGTATCCCCTCTCTCTAGGTGTGTGTGTATCCCCTCTCTCTAGGTGTTTGTGTGTATATCCCCTCTCTCTAGGTGTGTGTGTATCCCCTCTCTCTAGGTGTGTGTGTGTATATCCCCTCTCTCTAGGTGTGTGTGTGTGTGTATATCCCCTCTCTCTAGGTGTGTGTGTATCCCCTCGCTCTAGGTGTGTGTGTGTATATCCCCTCTCTCTAGGTGTGTGTGTATCCCCTCTCTCTAGGTGTGTGTGTGTGTATCCCCTCTCTCTAGGTGTGTGTGTGTGTATCCCCTCTCTCTAGGTGTGTGTGTGTGTATCCCCTCTCTCTAGGTGTGTGTGTGTGTATCCCCTCTCTCTAGGTGTGTGTGTGTGTATCCCCTCTCTCTAGGTGTGTGTGTGTGTGTATATCCCCTCTCTCTAGGTGTGTGTGTGTATATCCCCTCGCTCTAGGTGTGTGTGTGTGTATCCCCTCTCTCTAGGTGTGTGTGTGTGTATCCCCTCGCTCTAGGTGTGTGTGTGTGTGTATATCCCCTCTCTCTAGGTGTGTGTGTGTATATCCCCTCGCTCTAGGTGTGTGTGTGTGTATCCCCTCTCTCTAGGTGTGTGTGTATCCCCTCTCTCTAGGTGTGTGTGTGTATATCCCCTCTCTCTAGGTGTGTGTGTATCCCCTCTCTCTAGGTGTGTGTGTGTGTATCCCCTCTCTCTAGGTGTGTGTGTATCCCCTCTCTCTAGGTGTGTGTGTATCCCCTCTCTCTAGGTGTGTGTGTGTATCCCCTCTCTAGGTGTGTGTGTGTGTATCCCCTCTCTAGGTGTGTGTGTATCCCCTCTCTCTAGGTGTGTGTGTATCCCCTCTCTCTAGGTGTGTGTGTATCCCCTCTCTCTAGGTGTGTGTGTATCCCCTCTCTCTAGGTGTGTGTGTATCCCCTCTCTCTAGGTGTGTGTGTATCCCCTCTCTCTAGGTGTGTGTGTATCCCCTCTCTCTAGGTGTGTGTGTGTGTATCCCCTCTCTCTAGGTGTGTGTGTATCCCCTCTCTCTAGGTGTGTGTGTATCCCCTCTCTCTAGGTGTTTGTGTGTGTATCCCCTCTCTCTAGGTGTGTGTGTGTGTATATCCCCTCTCTCTAGGTGTGTGTGTATCCCCTCTCTCTAGGTGTTTGTGTGTGTATCCCCTCTCTCTAGGTGTGTGTGTGTGTATCCCCTCTCTCTAGGTGTGTGTGTTTGTATATCCCCTCTCTCTAGGTGTGTGTGTATCCCCTCTCTCTAGGTGTGTGTGTGTGTATCCCCTCTCTCTAGGTGTGTGTGTGTGTATCCCCTCTCTCTAGGTGTGTGTGTATCCCCTCTCTCTAGGTGTGTGTGTGTATGTCCCCTCTCTCTAGGTGTGTGTGTATCCCCTCTCTCTAGGTGTGTGTGTATCCCCTCTCTCTAGGTGTGTGTATATCCCCTCTCTCTAGGTGTGTGTATATCCCCTCTCTCTAGGTGTGTGTGTGTGTATCCCCTCTCTCTAGGTGTGTGTGTATCCCCTCTCTCTAGGTGTGTGTATATCCCCTCTCTCTAGGTGTGTGTATATCCCCTCTCTCTAGGTGTGTGTGTGTGTATCCCCTCTCTCTAGGTGTGTGTGTGTGTGTGTGTGTATCCCCTCTCTCTAGGTGTGTGTGTGTGTGTGTGTGTGTGTATCCCCTCTCTCTAGGTGTGTGTGTATCCCCTCTCTCTAGGTGTGTGTGTGTGTATCCCCTCTCTCTAGGTGTGTGTGTGTGTATCCCCTCTCTCTAGGTGTGTGTGTATCCCCTCTCTCTAGGTGTGTGTGTATCCCCTCTCTCTAGGTGTGTGTGTGTGTATCCCCTCTCTCTAGGTGTGTGTGTATCCCCTCTCTCTAGGTGTGTGTATCCCCTCTCTCTAGGTGTGTGTGTATCCCCTCTCTCTAGGTGTGTGTGTGTGTATCCCCTCTCTCTAGGTGTGTGTATATCCCCTCTCTCTAGGTGTGTGTGTGTGTATCCCCTCTCTCTAGGTGTGTGTGTATCCCCTCTCTCTAGGTGTGTGTGTGTGTATCCCCTCTCTCTAGGTGTGTGTGTATCCCCTCTCTCTAGGTGTGTGTGTATCCCCTCTCTCTAGGTGTGTGTGTGTGTATCCCCTCTCTCTAGGTGTGTGTGTGTGTATCCCCTCTCTCTAGGTGTGTGTGTATCCCCTCTCTCTAGGTGTGTGTGTATATCCCCTCTCTCTAGGTGTGTGTATATCCCCTCTCTCTAGGTGTGTGTGTGTGTATCCCCTCTCTCTAGGTGTGTGTGTATCCCCTCTCTCTAGGTGTGTGTGTATCCCCTCTCTCTAGGTGTGTGTGTATCCCCTCTCTCTAGGTGTGTGTATATCCCCTCTCTCTAGGTGTGTGTATATCCCCTCTCTCTAGGTGTGTGTGTATCCCCTCTCTCTAGGTGTGTGTATATCCCCTCTCTCTAGGTGGTGTGTGTGTATCCCCTCTCTCTAGGTGTGTGTGTATCCCCTCTCTCTAGGTGTGTGTGTATCCCCTCTCTCTAGGTGTGTGTGTATCCCCTCTCTCTAGGTGTGTGTGTATCCCCTCTCTCTAGGTGTGTGTGTATATCCCCTCTCTCTAGGTGTGTGTGTATCCCCTCTCTCTAGGTGTGTGTGTATCCCCTCTCTCTAGGTGTGTGTGTATCCCCTCTCTCTAGGTGTGTGTGTATCCCCTCTCTCTAGGTGTGTGTGTATCCCCTCTCTCTAGGTGTGTGTGTATCCCCTCTCTCTAGGTGTGTGTGTGTGTATCCCCTCTCTCTAGGTGTGTGTGTATCCCCTCTCTCTAGGTGTGTGTGTGTGTATCCCCTCTCTCTAGGTGTGTGTGTATCCCCTCTCTCTAGGTGTGTGTGTGTGTATCCCCTCTCTCTAGGTGTGTGTGTATCCCCTCTCTCTAGGTGTGTGTGTGGTGTGTGTATCCCCTCTCTCTAGGTGTGTGTGTATCCCCTCTCTAGGTGTGTGTGTATCCCCTCTCTCTAGGTGTGTGTGTATCCCCTCTCTCTAGTGTGTGTGTATCCCCTCTCTCTAGGTGTGTGTGTGTATCCCCTCTCTCTAGGTGTGTGTGTATCCCCTCTCTCTAGGTGTGTGTGTATCCCCTCTCTCTAGGTGTGTGTGTATCCCCTCTCTCTAGGTGTGTGTATATCCCCTCTCTCTAGGTGTGTGTGTATCCCCTCTCTAGGTGTGTGTGGTGTGTGTATCCCCTCTCTCTAGGTGTGTGTGTATCCCCTCTCTCTAGGTGTGTGTGGTGTGTGTGTATCCCCTCTCTCTAGGTGTGTGTGTATCCCCTCTCTCTAGGTGTGTGTATATCCCCTCTCTCTAGGTGTGTGTGTATCCCCTCTCTCTAGGTGTGTGGTGTGTGTGTATCCCCTCTCTCCCCTCTCTCTAGGTGTGTGTGTATCCCCTCTCTCTAGGTGTGTGTGTATCCCCTCTCTCTAGGTGTGTGTGTGTATCCCCTCTCTCTAGGTGTGTGTGTATCCCCTCTCTCTAGGTGTGTGTGTATATCCCCTCTCTCTAGGTGTGTGTGTATCCCCTCTCTCTAGGTGTGTGTGTATCCCCTCTCTCTAGGTGTGTGTGTATCCCCTCTCTCTAGGTGTGTGTGTATCCCCTCTCTCTAGGTGTGTGTGTATCCCCTCTCTCTAGGTGTGTGTGTATCCCCTCTCTCTAGGTGTGTGTGTGTGTATCCCCTCTCTCTAGGTGTGTGTGTATCCCCTCTCTCTAGGTGTGTGTATATCCCCTCTCTCTAGGTGTGTGTATATCCCCTCTCTCTAGGTGTGTGTGTATCCCCTCTCTCTAGGTGTGTGTGTGTATCCCCTCTCTCTAGGTGTGTGTGTGTGTATCCCCTCTCTCTAGGTGTGTGTGTGTGTATCCCCTCTCTCTAGGTGTGTGTGTGTATCCCCTCTCTCTAGGTGTGTGTGTGTGTATCCCCTCTCTCTAGGTGTGTGTGTGTGTATCCCCTCTCTCTAGGTGTGTGTGTGTGTATCCCCTCTCTCTAGGTGTGTGTGTGTGTATCCCCTCTCTCTAGGTGTGTGTGTGTGTGTGTATCCCCTCTCTCTAGGTGTGTGTGTGTATCCCCTCTCTCTAGGTGTGTGTGTATATCCCCTCTCTCTAGGTGTGTGTGTATCCCCTCTCTCTAGGTGTGTGTGTATCCCCTCTCTCTAGGTGTGTGTGTATCCCCTCTCTCTAGGTGTGTGTGTATCCCCTCTCTCTAGGTGTGTGTGTGTGTATCCCCTCTCTCTAGGTGTGTGTGTGTGTATCCCCTCTCTCTAGGTGTGTGTGTGTGTATCCCCTCTCTCTAGGTGTGTGTGTGTGTATCCCCTCTCTCTAGGTGTGTGTGTATCCCCTCTCTCTAGGTGTGTGTATATCCCCTCTCTCTAGGTGTTTGTATATCCCCTCTCTCTAGGTGTGTGTGTGTGTATCCCCTCTCTCTAGGTGTGTGTGTATCCCCTCTCTCTAGGTGTGTGTGTGTGTATCCCCTCTCTCTAGGTGTGTGTGTATCCCCTCTCTCTAGGTGTGTGTGTGTATATCCCCTCTCTCTAGGTGTGTGTGTATCCCCTCTCTCTAGGTGTGTGTGTATATCCCCTCTCTCTAGGTGTGTGTGTATCCCCTCTCTCTAGGTGTGTGTGTATCCCCTCTCTCTAGGTGTGTGTGTATCCCCTCTCTCTAGGTGTGTGTGTATCCCCTCTCTCTAGGTGTGTGTGTATATCCCCTCTCTCTAGGTGTGTGTGTATCCCCTCTCTCTAGGTGTGTGTGTATCCCCTCTCTCTAGGTGTGTGTGTGTGTATCCCCTCTCTCTAGGTGTGTGTGTATCCCCTCTCTCTAGGTGTGTGTGTATCCCCTCTCTCTAGGTGTGTGTGTATATCCCCTCTCTCTAGGTGTGTGTGTGTGTATCCCCTCTCTCTAGGTGTGTGTGTATCCCCTCTCTCTAGGTGTGTGTGTGTGTATCCCCTCTCTCTAGGTGTGTGTGTATCCCCTCTCTCTAGGTGTGTGTGTATATCCCCTCTCTCTAGGTGTGTGTGTATCCCCTCTCTCTAGGTGTGTGTGTGTGTATCCCCTCTCTCTAGGTGTGTGTGTATCCCCTCTCTCTAGGTGTGTGTGTATCCCCTCTCTCTAGGTGTGTGTGTATCCCCTCTCTCTAGGTGTGTGTATATCCCCTCTCTCTAGGTGTGTGTGTATCCCCTCTCTCTAGGTGTGTGTGTGTGTATCCCCTCTCTCTAGGTGTGTGTGTATCCCCTCTCTCTAGGTGTGTGTGTATCCCCTCTCTCTAGGTGTGTGTGTATCCCCTCTCTCTAGGTGTGTGTGTATCCCCTCTCTCTAGGTGTGTGTATATCCCCTCTCTCTAGGTGTGTGTGTATCCCCTCTCTCTAGGTGTGTGTGTGTGTATCCCCTCTCTCTAGGTGTGTGTGTATCCCCTCTCTCTAGGTGTGTGTGTATCCCCTCTCTCTAGGTGTGTGTGTATCCCCTCTCTCTAGGTGTGTGTGTATCCCCTCTCTCTAGGTGTGTGTGTATCCCCTCTCTCTAGGTGTGTGTGTATCCCCTCTCTCTAGGTGTGTGTGTATCCCCTCTCTCTGTGGTGTGTGTGTGTGTATCCCCTCTCTCTAGGTGTGTGTGTATCCCCTCTCTCTAGGTGTGTGTGTCCCCTCTCTCTAGGTGTGTGTGTATCCCCTCTCTCTAGGTGTGTGTGTATCCCCTCTCTCTAGGTGTGTGTATATCCCCTCTCTCTAGGTGTGTGTGTATCCCCTCTCTCTAGGTGTGTGTGTGTGTATCCCCTCTCTCTAGGTGTGTGTGTATCCCCTCTCTCTAGGTGTGTGTATATCCCCTCTCTCTAGGTGTGTGTATATCCCCTCTCTCTAGGTGTGTGTGTATCCCCTCTCTCTAGGTGTGTGTGTATCCCCTCTCTCTAGGTGTGTGTGTGTGTATCCCCTCTCTCTAGGTGTGTGTGTATCCCCTCTCTCTAGGTGTGTGTGTATCCCCTCTCTCTAGGTGTGTGTGTGTGTATCCCCTCTCTCTAGGTGTGTGTGTGTGTATCCCCTCTCTCTAGGTGTGTGTGTGTGTATCCCCTCTCTCTAGGTGTGTGTGTGTGTATCCCCTCTCTCTAGGTGTGTGTGTGTGTGTATCCCCTCTCTCTAGGTGTGTGTGTATATCCCCTCTCTCTAGGTGTGTGTGTATCCCCTCTCTCTAGGTGTGTGTGTATCCCCTCTCTCTAGGTGTGTGTGTATCCCCTCTCTCTAGGTGTGTGTGTCCCCTCTCTCTAGGTGTGTGTGTATCCCCTCTCTCTAGGTGTGTGTGTGTGTATCCCCTCTCTCTAGGTGTGTGTGTGTGTATCCCCTCTCTCTAGGTGTGTGTGTGTGTATCCCCTCTCTCTAGGTGTGTGTGTATCCCCTCTCTCTAGGTGTGTGTGTATCCCCTCTCTCTAGGTGTGTGTGTATCCCCTCTCTCTAGGTGTGTGTGTATCCCCTCTCTCTAGGTGTGTGTGTGTGTATCCCCTCTCTCTAGGTGTGTGTGTATCCCCTCTCTCTAGGTGTGTGTGTATCCCCTCTCTCTAGGTGTGTGTGTATCCCCTCTCTCTAGGTGTGTGTGTATCCCCTCTCTCTAGGTGTGTGTGTGTGTATCCCCTCTCTCTAGGTGTGTGTGTGTGTATCCCCTCTCTCTAGGTGTGTGTGTGTGTATCCCCTCTCTCTAGGTGTGTGTGTGTATCCCCTCTCTCTAGGTGTGTGTGTGTATCCCCTCTCTCTAGGTGTTTGTGTGTGTATCCCCTCTCTCTAGGTGTGTGTGTGTATCCCCTCTCTCTAGGTGTGTGTGTATCCCCTCTCTCTAGGTGTGTGTGTGTGTATCCCCTCTCTCTAGGTGTGTGTGTGTGTATCCCCTCTCTCTAGGTGTGTGTGTGTGTATCCCCTCTCTCTAGGTGTGTGTGTATCCCCTCTCTCTAGGTGTGTGTGTGTATATCCCCTCTCTCTAGGTGTGTGTGTGTGTATCCCCTCTCTCTAGGTGTGTGTATATCCCCTCTCTCTAGGTGTGTGTGTGTATATCCCCTCTCTCTAGGTGTGTGTGTATCCCCTCTCTCTAGGTGTGTGTATATCCCCTCTCTCTAGGTGTTTGTATATCCCCTCTCTCTAGGTGTGTGTGTGTGTATCCCCTCTCTCTAGGTGTGTGTGTATCCCCTCTCTCTAGGTGTGTGTGTGTGTATCCCCTCTCTCTAGGTGTGTGTGTGTGTATCCCCTCTCTCTAGGTGTGTGTGTATCCCCTCTCTCTAGGTGTGTGTGTGTATATCCCCTCTCTCTAGGTGTGTGTGTGTATATCCCCTCTCTCTAGGTGTGTGTGTATCCCCTCTCTCTAGGTGTGTGTGTATCCCCTCTCTCTAGGTGTGTGTGTATCCCCTCTCTCTAGGTGTGTGTGTATCCCCTCTCTCTAGGTGTGTGTGTATATCCCCTCTCTCTAGGTGTGTGTGTATCCCCTCTCTCTAGGTGTGTGTATCCCCTCTCTCTAGGTGTGTGTGTATCCCCTCTCTCTAGGTGTGTGTGTATCCCCTCTCTCTAGGTGTGTGTGTATCCCCTCTCTCTAGGTGTGTGTATATCCCCTCTCTCTAGGTGTGTGTGTATCCCCTCTCTCTAGGTGTGTGTGTGTGTGTATCCCCTCTCTCTAGGTGTGTGTGTGTGTATCCCCTCTCTCTAGGTGTGTGTGTGTGTATCCCCTCTCTCTAGGTGTGTGTGTGTGTATCCCCTCTCTCTAGGTGTGTGTGTGTATATCCCCTCTCTCTAGGTGTGTGTGTATCCCCTCTCTCTAGGTGTGTGTGTATCCCCTCTCTCTAGGTGTGTGTGTGTGTATATCCCCTCTCTCTAGGTGTGTGTGTGTGTATCCCCTCTCTCTAGGTGTGTGTATATCCCCTCTCTCTAGGTGTGTGTGTGTATATCCCCTCTCTCTAGGTGTGTGTGTATCCCCTCTCTCTAGGTGTGTGTATATCCCCTCTCTCTAGGTGTTTGTATATCCCCTCTCTCTAGGTGTGTGTGTGTGTATCCCCTCTCTCTAGGTGTGTGTGTATCCCCTCTCTCTAGGTGTGTGTGTGTGTATCCCCTCTCTCTAGGTGTGTGTGTATCCCCTCTCTCTAGGTGTGTGTGTATATCCCCTCTCTCTAGGTGTGTGTGTATCCCCTCTCTCTAGGTGTGTGTGTATCCCCTCTCTCTAGGTGTGTGTGTATCCCCTCTCTCTAGGTGTGTGTGTATCCCCTCTCTCTAGGTGTGTGTGTATCCCCTCTCTCTAGGTGTGTGTGTGTATCCCCTCTCTCTAGGTGTGTGTGTATCCCCTCTCTCTAGGTGTGTGTGTATCCCCTCTCTCTAGGTGTGTGTATCCCCTCTCTCTAGGTGTGTGTGTATCCCCTCTCTCTAGGTGTGTGTGTATCCCCTCTCTAGGTGTGTGTGTATCCCCTCTCTCTAGGTGTGTGTGTATCCCCTCTCTCTAGGTGTGTGTGTGTGTATCCCCTCTCTCTAGGTGTGTGTGTGTGTATCCCCTCTCTCTAGGTGTGTGTGTGTGTATCCCCTCTCTCTAGGTGTGTGTGTGTGTATCCCCTCTCTCTAGGTGTGTGTGTATCCCCTCTCTCTAGGTGTGTGTGTGTATATCCCCTCTCTCTAGGTGTGTGTGTATCCCCTCTCTCTAGGTGTGTGTGTATCCCCTCTCTCTAGGTGTGTGTATCCCCTCTCTCTAGGTGTGTGTGTATCCCCTCTCTCTAGGTGTGTGTGTATCCCCTCTCTCTAGGTGTGTGTGTATCCCCTCTCTCTAGGTGTGTGTGTATACCCTCTCTCTAGGTGTGTGTGTATCCCCTCTCTCTAGGTGTGTGTGTATCCCCTCTCTCTAGGTGTGTGTATATCCCCTCTCTCTAGGTGTGTGTGTATCCCCTCTCTCTAGGTGTGTGTGTATCCCCTCTCTCTAGGTGTGTGTGTGTGTATCCCCTCTCTCTAGGTGTGTGTGTGTGTATCCCCTCTCTCTAGGTGTGTGTGTGTGTATCCCCTCTCTCTAGGTGTGTGTGTATCCCCTCTCTCTAGGTGTGTGTATATCCCCTCTCTCTAGGTGTGTGTGTGTGTATCCCCTCTCTCTAGGTGTGTGTGTGTGTATCCCCTCTCTCTAGGTGTGTGTGTGTGTATCCCCTCTCTCTAGGTGTGTGTGTGTGTGTGTCTATATCCCCTCTCTCTAGGTGTGTGTGTATCCCCTCTCTCTAGGTGTGTGTGTATCCCCTCTCTCTAGGTGTGTGTGTATCCCCTCTCTCTAGGTGTGTGTATATCCCCTCTCTCTAGGTGTGTGTGTGTGTATCCCCTCTCTCTAGGTGTGTGTGTGTGTATCCCCTCTCTCTAGGTGTGTGTGTGTGTGTATATCCCCTCTCTCTAGGTGTGTGTGTGTATATCCCCTCGCTCTAGGTGTGTGTGTGTGTATCCCCTCTCTCTAGGTGTGTGTGTGTGTATCCCCTCTCTCTAGGTGTGTGTGTGTATATCCCCTCGCTCTAGGTGTGTGTGTGTGTATCCCCTCTCTCTAGGTGTGTGTGTGTGTATCCCCTCTCTCTAGGTGTTTGTATATCCCCTCTCTCTAGGTGTGTGTGTGTGTATCCCCTCTCTCTAGGTGTGTGTGTGTGTGTATCCCCTCTCTCTAGGTGTGTGTGTGTGTATCCCCTCTCTCTAGGTGTGTGTGTATCCCCTCTCTCTAGGTGTGTGTGTATCCCCTCTCTCTAGGTGTGTGTGTATCCCCTCTCTCTATGTGTGTGTGTGTGTGTGTATCCCCTCTCTCTAGGTGTGTGTGTATCCCCTCTCTCTAGGTGTGTGTGTATCCCCTCTCTCTAGGTGTGTGTGTGTATCCCCTCTCTCTAGGTGTGTGTGTGTATCCCCTCTCTCTAGGTGTGTGTGTATCCCCTCTCTCTAGGTGTGTGTGTATCCCCTCTCTCTAGGTGTGTGTGTATCCCCTCTCTCTATGTGTGTGTGTGTGTGTGTATCCCCTCTCTCTAGGTGTGTGTGTATCCCCTCTCTCTAGGTGTGTGTGTATATCCCCTCTCTCTAGGTGTGTGTGTATATCCCCTCTCTCTAGGTGTGTGTGTATCCCCTCTCTCTAGGTGTGTGTGTATCCCCTCTCTCTAGGTGTGTGTGTATCCCCTCTCTCTAGGTGTGTGTGTGTATCCCCTCTCTCTAGGTGTGTGTGTGTATCCCCTCTCTCTAGGTGTGTGTGTATCCCCTCTCTCTAGGTGTGTGTGTATCCCCTCTCTCTATGTGTGTGTGTGTGTGTGTATCCCCTCTCTCTAGGTGTGTGTGTATCCCCTCTCTCTAGGTGTGTGTGTATATCCCCTCTCTCTAGGTGTGTGTGTATATCCCCTCTCTCTAGGTGTGTGTGTATCCCCTCTCTCTATGTGTGTGTGTGTGTGTGTATCCCCTCTCTCTATGTGTGTGTGTGTGTGTGTATCCCCTCTCTCTAGGTGTGTGTGTATCCCCTCTCTCTAGGTGTGTGTGTGTATATCCCCTCTCTCTAGGTGTGTGTGTATATCCCCTCTCTCTAGGTGTGTGTGTATATCCCCTCTCTCTAGGTGTGTGTGTGTGTGTGTGTGTGTGTGTATCCCCTCTCTCTAGGTGTGTGTGTATATCCCCTCTCTCTAGGTGTGTGTGTGTGTGTGTCCCCTCTCTCTAGGTGTGTGTGTATATCCCCTCTCTCTAGGTGTGTGTGTGTGTGTGTGTATATCCCCTCTCTCTAGGTGTGTGTGTGTGTGTGTATATCCCCTCTCTCTAGGTGTGTGTGTGTGTGTGTGTGTGTGTGTATATCCCCTCTCTCTAGGTGTGTGTGTGTGTGTGTGTGTATATCCCCTCTCTCTAGGTGTGTGTGTGTGTATATCCCCTCTCTGTGTGTGTGTGTGTGTGTGTGTGTATATCCCCTCTCTCTAGGTGTGTGTGTATATCCCCTCTCTAGGTGTGTGTGTATCCCCTCTCTCTAGGTGTGTGTGTATCCCCTCTCTCTAGGTGTGTGTGTATCCCCTCTCTCTAGGTGTGTGTGTATCCCCTCTCTCTAGGTGTGTGTGTATCCCCTCTCTCTAGGTGTGTGTGTATCCCCTCTCTCTAGGTGTGTGTGTATCCCCTCGCTCTAGGTGTGTGTGTATCCCCTCTCTCTAGGTGTGTGTGTATCCCCTCTCTCTATGTGTGTGTGTGTGTGTATCCCCTCTCTCTAGGTGTGTGTGTATCCCCTCTCTCTAGGTGTGTGTGTGTGTGTATCCCCTCTCTCTAGGTGTGTGTGTATATCCCCTCTCTCTAGGTGTGTGTGTGTGTGTCTATATCCCCTCTCTCTAGGTGTGTGTGTGTGTGTGTCTATATCCCCTCTCTCTAGGTGTGTGTGTCTATATCCCCTCTCTCTAGGTGTGTGTGTGTGTCTATATCCCCTCTCTCTAGGTGTGTGTGTGTGTGTGTATATCCCCTCTCTCTAGGTGTGTGTGTGTATCCCCTCTCTCTAGGTGTGTGTGTGTGTGTATCCCCTCTCTCTAGGTGTGTGTGTGTGTATCCCCTCTCTCTAGGTGTGTGTGTGTGTATCCCCTCTCTAGGTGTGTGTGTGTATCCCCCTCTCTCTAGGTGTGTGTGTGTGTATCCCCTCTCTCTAGGTGTGTGTGTGTGTATCCCCTCTCTCTAGGTGTGTGTGTGTGTGTATCCCCTCTCTCTAGGTGTGTGTGTGTGTGTATCCCCTCTCTCTAGGTGTGTGTGTGTGTGTATCCCCTCTCTCTAGGTGTGTGTGTGTGTGTATCCCCTCTCTCTAGGTGTGTGTGTGTGTGTATCCCCTCTCTCTAGGTGTGTGTGTGTGTGTATCCCCTCTCTCTAGGTGTGTGTGTGTGTGTATCCCCTCTCTCTAGATGTGTGTGTGTGTGTATCCCCTCTCTCTAGGTGTGTGTGTGTGTGTGTATCCCCTCTCTCTAGGTGTGTGTGTGTGTGTGTATCCCCTCTCTCTAGGTGTGTGTGTATCCCCTCTCTCTAGGTGTGTGTGTGTATCCCCTCTCTCTAGGTGTGTGTGTGTATCCCCTCTCTCTAGGTGTGTGTGTGTGTGTATCCCCTCTCTCTAGGTGTGTGTGTGTGTCCATCCCCTCTCTCTAGGTGTGTGTGTGTGTGTGTATCCATCCCCTCTCTCTAGGTGTGTGTGTGTGTGTGTATCCATCCCCTCTCTCTAGGTGTGTGTGTGTGTGTGTATCCATCCCCTCTCTCTAGGTGTGTGTGTGTGTGTGTATATCCCCTCTCTCTAGGTGTGTGTGTGTGTGTGTGTGTATATCCCCTCTCTCTAGGTGTGTGTGTGTGTGTATATCCCCTCTCTCTAGGTGTGTGTGTGTGTGTGTTTTGACAGTATGTGTTCTCTCTCTAGGTGGTGAGTGTGTTGCGTTCCCAGCTGGCCCAGCTAGAGGAAGTGAAGAAGGAGAGGGAGGGGTTGGAGGTGGAGATTAAGGGCGTGGCCTTTGACATGTCCTCCAGCTTCCTGACGGCTCTGGCTCAGGACGGGGCCATCAATGAGGAGGCACTGTCAATGAGCCAGCTGGACCAATCATATGGCAGCTACAGCCAGAGGGTTCAGGCCAGCCTCCGTTCTCAGGAAGAACTGCTGGGCAAAGTGCAGGTACACACACACCTGATATATACACACAGAAACACACACCTGATATATACACACACACACCTGATATATTTATATACACACACACACACACACACACACACACACACACACACACACACACACACACACACACACACACACACACACACACACACACACACACACACACACACACACACACACACTTTCCCTTTATACTTCCTAAAATGAGATCCTTGTAGATTCTCTCCTTCCATCTCCAACTGTTGGATGTCTCCTCCCCCCCCAGGCGTCTCACCAGGAGTTCTCCAAGCTGAAGCAGTCCAACTCGGAGGCTAATGATCGTGAGGAGGTGTTGAAGAAGCTGGCCTCAGCCCATGACAGCTACGTAGAGATCACCAGCAACCTCCGAGAGGGCACCAAGGTAACTGTCGCCTAGGGCAGTGGCTCCCAAACTGTAGGGCTGTGCCCCCGGGGATGCGGCAGGGTCCCCACCCCCCAAAAAAAAACATATATACGGTACCAGTCAAAAGTTTGGACACTACTACTCATTCAAAGGTTTTTATTTATTTTTTACTATTTTCTACATTGTAGAATAATAGTGAAGACATCAAAACTCTGAAATAACACATATGGAATCATGTAGTAACCAAAAAAGTGTTAAACAAATCAAAATATATTTGAGATTCTTCAAAGTAGCCGCCCTTTGCCTTGATGACAGCTTTGCACACTCTTGGCATTCTCTCAACCACCTTCATGAGGTAGTCACCTGGAATGCTTTTCCAAAAGTCTTGAAGGAGTTCCCACATATGCTGAGCACTTGTTTGTTGCTTTTCCTTCATTCTGTGGTCCAACTCATCCCAAACCATTTCAATTGGGTTGAGGTTGGGTGATTGTGGAGGCCAGGTCATCTGATGCAGTACTCCATCACTCTCCTCCTTCACTCCATCACTGTCCTTACATAGCCTGGAGGTGAGTTAGGTCATTGTTCTGTTCAAAAACAAATGATAGTCCCATTAAGCACAAACCAGATGGGATGCATATCGCTGCAGAATGCTGTGGTAACCATGCTGGTTAAGTGTGCTTTGAATTCTAAATAAATCACAGACTGTGTCACCAGCAAAGCACCATCACACCTCCTCCTCCATGCTTCACGGTGGGAACCACACATGCAGAGATCATCCGTTCACCTACTCTGTGTCTCACAAGGACACAACGGTTGGATCCAAAAATCTCAAATTTGGACTCGTCAGAACAAAGGACAGATTTCCACCAGTCTAATGTCCATTGCTTGTGTTTCTTGGCCCAATCAAATCTCTTCTTATTGGTGTCCTTTATTAGTGTTTTCTTTGCAGCAATTCAATCATGAAGGCCTGATTCACACAGTCTCCTCTGAACAGTTGATGTTGAGATGTGTGTTACTTAAACTCTGAAACATTTATTTGGACTACAATTTGAGGCTGGTAACTCTAGCGACCGTGTCCTCCGGCAGAGGTGACTCTAGCGACCGTGTCCTCCGGCAGAGGTGACTCTAGCGACCGTGTCCTCCGGCAGAGGTGACTCTAGCGACCGTGTCCTCCGGCAGAGGTGACTCTAGCGACCGTGTCCTCCGGCAGAGGTGACTCTAGCGACCGTGTCCTCCGGCAGAGGTGACTCTAGCGACCGTGTCCTCCGGCAGAGGTGACTCTAGCGACCGTGTCCTCCGGCAGAGGTGACTCTAGCGACCGTGTCCTCCGGCAGAGGTGACTCTAGCGACCGTGTCCTCCGGCAGAGGTGACTCTAGCGACCGTGTCCTCCGGCAGAGGTGACTCTAGCGACCGTGTCCTCCGGCAGAGGTGACTCTAGCGACCGTGTCCTCCGGCAGAGGTGACTCTAGCGACCGTGTCCTCCGGCAGAGGTGACTCTAGCGACCGTGTCCTCCGGCAGAGGTGACTCTAGCGACCGTGTCCTCCGGCAGAGGTGACTCTAGCGACCGTGTCCTCCGGCAGAGGTGACTCTAGCGACCGTGTCCTCCGGCAGAGGTGACTCTAGCGACCGTGTCCTCCGGCAGAGGTGACTCTAGCGACCGTGTCCTCCGGCAGAGGTGACTCTAGCGACCGTGTCCTCCGGCAGAGGTGACTCTAGCGACCGTGTCCTCCGGCAGAGGTGACGCTGGGTCTTCCTTTCCTGTGGTGGTCTTCATGAGAGACAGTTTCATCATGGTGCTTGATGGATTTCGCGACTGAACTTGAAGAAGCGTTCAACGTTCTTGAAATTTTCCAGATTGACTGAACTTCATGTCATAAATTAATGATGGACTGTCGTTTCTCTTTGCTTATTTGAGCTGTTCTTGCCATAATATGGACTTGGTATTTTACCAAATAGGGCTCTTCTGTATACCACCTCTACCTTGTCACAACACAACTGATTGGTTCAAATGCATTAAGAAGGAAAGAAATTCTACAAATTATCTTTTAACAAGGCACACCTGTTAATTGAAATGCATTAGTGTGCAAAGCTGTCATCCTTTGAAGAATCTCAAATATAAAATATATTTTGATTTGTTTAACACTTTTTTTTGGTTACTACATGATTCCATATGTGTTATTTAATAGTTTTGATGTCTTCACTATTATTCTACAATGTGTGTCCAAATTTGTGTGTGTTTAAAGGAACTCAGTCCGGCTTTAAATGTACTCTTGAAAGTTGTAATCGCAGAATGTACAAGGTGACATTACTAAACTGGGTTGTAATAGTAGAATGTACAAGGTGACATTACTAAACTGGGTTGTAAATGGTAGAATGTACAAGGTGACATTACTAAACTGGGTTGTAAATAGTAGAATGTACAAGGTGACATTACTAAACTGGGTTGTAAATAGTAGAATGTACAAGGTGACATTACTAAACTGGGTTGTAAATAGTAGAATGTACAAGGTGACATTACTAAACTGGGTTGTAAATAGTAGAATGTACAAGGTGACATTACTAAACTGGGTTGTAAATAGTAGAATGTACAAGGTGACATTACTAAACTGGGTTGTAATAGTAGAATGTACAAGGTGACATTACTAAACTGGGTTGTAATAGTAGAATGTACAAGGTGACATTACTAAACTGGGTTGTAAATAGTAGAATGTACAAGGTGACATTACTAAACTGGGTTGTAATAGTAGAATGTACAAGGTGACATTACTAAACTGGGTTGTAATAGTAGAATGTACAAGGTGACATTACTAAACTGGGTTGTAATAGTAGAATGTACAAGGTGACATTACTAAACTGGGTTGTAATAGTAGAATGTACAAGGTGACATTACTAAACTGGGTTGTAATAGTAGAATGTACAAGGTGACATTACTAAACTGGGTTGTAAATAGTAGAATGTACAAGGTGACATTACTAAACTGGGTTGTAATAGTAGAATGTACAAGGTGACATTACTAAACTGGGTTGTAATAGTAGAATGTACAAGGTGACATTACTAAACTGGGTTGTAAATAGTAGAATGTACAAGGTGACATTACTAAACTGGGTTGTAATAGTAGAATGCACAAGGGAACGGCAGGAAGGGTTGTCTCTGGGGAACGAGGGGGTTGTCTCTGGGGAACGAGGGGGTTGTCTCTGGGGAACGAGGGGGTTGTCTCTGGGGAACGAGGGGGTTGTCTCTAGGACTCTCTCTCCCAACAATACACGGTAACAATGGTTGTTGGCCCGGAAAAACAACTGATTTATATATATTGTAATAGTAGAATGTATGTGTGTGTGTGTGTGTGTGTATATATATATATATATATATATATATATATATATATATATATATATATATATATTGAATAAGCTAGACATGGGTGGATACTCATGTATTGATGAAATGACCATGTCTAGGTGGACATGTAGTCAGGCCACGATATGTCACGTTGTCCCCCACGATGTTGGGAAGCAGAGTGTACACGGCATTAGATGTATGGATTTATAATGACTGATGATGGTTGAGGTGATGAGCTTTGTGCAAATTTCCAATAAATATTGAGGTTCATATTTGAATGTCGGTGACAGTGCTTGGCTCTTATCCGTATCTAATATAACCCATTTTCATCAGCAAACTGTTTAAAGTAATGCACCAAAACCAGAATGGACAAGTATGTCATTTATCTCAACAGTTTTTGAGACCAAATCCTCGGTCGAGTTGAAAATGTAACGTAAACGCATTGAACTTCTGCTTTTTATTCGCTACGTGGAAACGTAACAGCGTAACAGGAAGTGCTCTAATGTGCGTTGCGTCATCACGCACAGATTTCCTTTATCCGCAACAAGTCGTTTTGATGGAAACATCTCTGGTTGGAAAATGCAGATTTTATTTTTATTTTTGAAATATTCACATGATAATCTTTTTCTATTGGATGGAAACCTAGTTTATCAGTCTGACCAATCACTGTCTTTCTCTCTCTGTAGTTCTACAACGACCTGACAGAGATCCTGCTGAAGTTCCAGAACAAGTGCAGTGACATCATCTTCGCACGCAAGACAGAACGGGACGAACTGCTCAAGTGTGTGGTGGTGATGTCGTCTCTGTGATGATGATGATGATGATGATGATGCATCAATTGTTATATTTGTAATAATCAAAGTATTGTCTTATTAGTGAAATATCATTGATTACATCATGGGTTTTCTGTGATTGGTGATCAAATCAAATTATTGGTCACATGCGCTGATTACAACAGGTGTAGACTCTACAGGTGTAGACTCTACAGGTGTAGACTCTACAGGTGTAGACTCTACAGGTGTAGACTCTACAGGTGTAGACTCTACAGGTGTAGACTCTACAGGTGTAGACTCTACAGGTGTAGACTCTACAGGTGTAGACTCTACAGGTGTAGACTCTACAGGTGTAGACTCTGAAATGCTTAATTACGAGCCCAGTGCAGAGTAAAAAAAGAAGGGAAAAAAAACTAAGACAAATATTTGCTAAAAAAGAAAATGGTAACACAAACAATCCTATATACAAGGAGCACCGGTATCCGAGGCAATGTGCAGGGGTACGAGGTAGTTGAGGTAATACAGTATGTGAAAGTGACTAGGCTATCGAGACAGATAAACAGACTAGCAGCAGCATGAGTGTGTGGGTAGAGTCTGGGGAGTGTGTGTGGGTAGAGTCTGGGGAGTGTGTGTGGGTAGAGTCTGGGGAGTGTGTGTGGGTAGAGTCTGGGGAGTGTGTGGGGGTAGAGTCTGGGGAGTGTGTGGGGGTAGAGTCTGGGGAGTGTGTGGGGGTAGAGTCTGGGGAGTGTGTGGGGGTAGAGTCTGGGGAGTGTGGGGGTAGAGTCTGGGGAGTGTGTGTGGGGGTAGAGTCTGGGGTGTGTGTGTGGGGGTAGAGTCTGGGGTGTGTGTGGGGGTAGAGTCTGGGGTGTGTGTGGGGGTAGAGTCTGGGGTGTGTGTGTGGGGGTAGAGTCTGGGGAGTGTGTGTGGGGGTAGAGTCTGGGGAGTGTGTGTGGGGTAGAGTCTGTGGAGTGTGTGTGGGGGTAGAGTCTGTGGAGTGTGTGTGGGGGTAGAGTCTGGGGAGTGTGTGTGGGGGTAGAGTCTGGGGAGTGTGTGTGGGGGTAGAGTCTGGGGAGTGTGTGTGGGGGTAGAGTCTGGGGAGTGTGTGGGGGGTAGAGTCTGGGGAGTGTGTGTGGGGGTAGAGTCTGGGGTGTGTGTGTGGGGGGTAGAGTCTGGGGTGTGTGTGTGGGGGTAGAGTCTGGGGTGTGTGTGTGGGGGTAGAGTCTGGGGTGTGTGTGTGGGGGTAGAGTCTGGGGAGTGTGTGTGGGGGTAGAGTCTGGGGAGTGTGTGTGGGGGTAGAGTCTGGGGAGTGTGTGTGGGGGTAGAGTCTGGGGAGTGTGTGTGGGGGTAGAGTCTGGGGAGTGTGTGTGTGGGGGGTAGAGTCTGGGGTGTGTGTGTGTGGGGGTAGAGTCTGGGGTGTGTGTGTGTGGGGGGTAGAGTCTGGGGTGTGTGTGTGTGGGGGTAGAGTCTGGGGTGTGTGTGTGGGGGTAGAGTCTGGGGTGTGTGTGTGTGGGGGTAGAGTCTGGGGTGTGTGTGGGTAGAGTCTGGGGTGTGTGGGGGTAGAGTCTGGGGAGTGTGTGGGGGTAGAGTCTGGGGAGTGTGTGTGGGGGTAGAGTCTGGGGAGTGTGTGTGGGGAGTGTGTGGGGGTAGAGAGTGTGTGTGGGTAGAGTCTGGGGAGTGTGTGGGGGTAGAGAGTGTCTGGGTAGTGCAAGAGTTGGTGCACAACAACTAACTTATAGATAAACAAAGAAAGTCAATGTGAGTTGTCATGGTAGCCATTTGATTAACTTGTCTTGGGGGGTGATTCATGTGCACAAGAAGGAACCGTGACTATCAACTGATGTTGTGGTTGCCGTGGTGACCGCCGACTGACATTGCTGTTGTTGTGGTTACCCACCCAGGGACTTGCAGCAGAGCATCGCCAGGGAGCCCAGCGCCCCGTCCTTTAATGTCCCCGCCTACCAGACTAACCCTGCTCCCACTGCCGCCGACCCAACCCCTGCTCCCAGGACTGTCTTTGTAAGTAGCCAATCATTGATGGGCAGGTGGGAGGATCGAATCAGAGGGCAGCTCTGTACCAAAGAGGTGACTCCATTAAGGGACCGATGGAAATGTACTGGGGGAGGGGTGGTCAGAAATAGGGGCAGGTTGTTTTAAAAAATGGTTCAGTTTAAAAAAAAAAAGTTTATTCTGGTTTACAGAATCCTTTAAAAAAAATATGTTTTATTTTATTTGACCCTCTTTTTCTCCAATTACGATCGTGTCTCCGCTGCAACTCCTCAAGGGCCTCGGGAGAGGCGAAGGTGGAGTCATGCATCCTCTGAAACATGACCTGCCAAACCGCACTTCTTAACACTTAACCGTTCAACTGCCGACCGAAGTCCGCCTGCAGGCGCCCGGACCCCGCCACCAGGAGTCGCAAGAGCCAAGTAAAGCCCCCCGCCGCCCCAGCTAAACCCCCCCCCCCCCAGCCAAACGCCCCCCCTAACCATTGTGCCCTGCAATCGTTCCCGGCACGGCCTGAGATCGAACCCGGGTCTGTAGTGCTGCCGTAGACTGCTGCTCCACTCTGGAGGCTACATTCGCTTTTCTGCTCCTATTTTCCCTATAAACATTGGTTTGACTTACACTACCAGTCAAAGGCTTGGATAAACCTCCTCATTCAAGGGTTTTTCTTTATTTTGACTATTTTCTACATTGTAGAATAATGCTGAAGATATAAAACATACGAACTCATCCCAAACCATCTCCACTGGGTTGAGGTCGGGTGATTGTGGAGGCCAGGTCATCTGATGCAGTACTCCATCACTCTCCTTCTTGGTCAAATAGCCCTTACAAAGCCTGGAGGTGTGTTGGGTCATTGTCCTGTTGAAAAACAAATGATAGTCCCACTAAGTGTAAACCAGATGGGATGGTGTATCACTGCAGAATGCTGTTGTAGCCATGCTGGTTAAGTGTGCCTTATATTCGAAAATAAATCAGACAGTGTCACCAGCAAAGCACCATCACACCTCCTCCTCCATGCTTCACGGTGGGAACCACACATGCAGAGATCATCCGTTCACCTAATCTACGTCTCACAAAGACACGAAGGTTGGAACCAAAAATTAAATTTGTACTCATCAGACCAAAGGACAGATTTCCACCAGTCTGAGGTTGTTAAATATATATATATATTTTTTTAACTTGGCAAGTCGGTTGAGAGCAAAATCTTATTTACAATGACGACCCACCCAAACCAATTGTGTGACTCCCAATCACGGCCGGCTGTGATACAGCCTGAAATCGAACCGGAGTCTGTAGAGACACCTCTAGCACTGAGATGCAGTGCCTTCGACCGCTGCGCCATTCGGGAGCTCTGGTTCTTTTGACTAGTACTGTATGTTAAAGGTCAAATGAATATGTTTTTATCTCAATATCAAATCATTTCTGGTTAACAATTAAGTACCTGACTGTCATTGTTTTCAAAAATAGCTTCTTTGCAAAGAGCAATTTCTCAAGCAGAAATGTTGCCGGCCTGCAAGGGGGGAGGGGAAAACTGAAAACTGGCTGTTATTGGCAGAGAGGTTTGGAACTCTCTTTCTTATTGGTCGATTGAATCATTTACACCAGGCAGGCCAAAACTCCATCCCAAAACAGGCTGAAATTTCAGGCGGTCTTTTCAAACTGCTCTAAAAGGATATCATAGTTTTCTGAATTTCACGGTATGATTCCAACCTCATAGTGTGGAAATAAACTCAGCAAAAAAAGAAACATACCCCTTTCAGGACCCTGTCTTTCAAAGGTCATTTGTAAAAATCCAAATAACTTCACAGATCTTCATTGTAAAGGGTGTAAACGCTGTTTCCCATGCTTGTTCAATGAACCATAAACAATTCATGAACATGCACCTGTGGAACGGTCGTTAAGACACGAACAGCTTATAGACGGAAGGCAATTGATGTCACAGTTATGAAAACTTGGGACACTAAAGAGGCCTTTCTACTGACTCTGAAAAACACAAAAAAAAGATGCCCAGGTTACCTGCTCATTTGCGTTAACGTGCCTTAGGCATGCTGCAAGGAGGCATGAGGACTGCAGATGTGGCCAGGGCAATAAATTGCAATGTCCGTGGTGTGAGACGCCTAAGTCAGCGCTACAGGGAGACAGGACGGACAGCTGATCGTCCTCGCAGTAGCAGACCACATGTAACAACACCTGCACAGGATCGGTACATCCAAACATCACACCTGCGGGACAGGTACAAGATGGCAACAACAACTGCCTGAGTTACACCAGGAACACACAATCTCTCCATCAGTGCTCAGACTGTCCACAAGAGGCTGAGAGAGACTGGACTGAGGGCTTGTAAGCCTGTTGTAAGACAGGTCCTCACCAGACATTACCGGCAACAACATCGCCTATGGGCACAAACCCACCGTGACTTGATCAGACAGGACTGGCAAAAAGTGCTCTTCACTGACGAGTCGCGGTTTGGTCTCACCAGGGATGATTGTCGGATTTGCGTTTATCGTCGAAGGAATGAGCATTACACCGAGGCCTGTACTCTGGAGCACGATCGATTTGGAGATGGAGGGTCCGTCATGGTCTGGGGCGGTGTGTCACAGCATCATCGGACTGAGCTTGTCATTGTAGGCAATCTCAACGCTGTGCGTTACAGGGAAGACATCCTCCTCCCTCATGTGGTACCCTTCCTACAGGCTCACCCTGACATGACCCTCCAGCATGACAATCCCACCAGCCATACTGCTCGTTCTGTGCATGATTTCCTGCAAGACAGGAATGTCGGTGTTCTGCCATGGCCAGCGAAGAGCCCGGATCTCAATCCCATTGAGCACGTCTGGGACCTGTTGGATCGGAGGGTGAGGGCTAGGGCCATTCCGCCCCAGAAATGTCCGGGAACTTGCAGGTGCCTTGGTGGAAGAGTGGGGTAACATCTCACAGCAAGAACTGGAAAATCTGGTGCAGTCTATGAGGAGGAGATGCACTGCAGAACTTAATGCAGCTGGTGGCCACACCAGATACTGACTTACTTTTGATTTTGACCCCCTCTTCGTTCAGGGACACATTATTCCATTTCTGTTAGTCACATGTCTGTGGAACTTGTTCAGTTTTATGTCTCAGTTTATGAATCTTGTCATGTTCATACAAATATTTACACATGTTAAGTTTGCTCAAAATAAACGCAGTTGACAGTGAGAGGACGTTTCTTTTTTTGAGTTTATATGTAAAACGCCAAGGCAACAGATCCATTTTTGCTGGACCCCAGGAAGAGTAAGGCAGTAATATACATTATAATACAATTCTTAAACATTAAATACCTTTTACAACAGTTTTCATAATGCAATGTGGACCCACGGCCACTACTCTACTACTACACTATCCAGCTGTGTGTGTGTGTGTGTGTGTGTGTGTGTGTGTGTGTGTGTGTGTGTGTGTGTGTGTGTGTGTGTGTGTGTGTGTGTGTGTGTGTGTGTGTGTGTGTGTGTGTTGTGCCTCCCTGTTCCCAAAGGTGCATTTTGATCTGATTTTTTAAAAATCTTATTTTACTGCTTGTGTGAGTTACCTAATGTGGAATAGATTTCCCTGTAGTCATGGTTCTATGTAGTTCTGTACACCTCCCATAGTCTGTTCTTGACTTGGTGATTATGAAGATACCTCTGGTAACATGTCTTGATGTGTTTACATGGGGGACTGAGCTGTGTAGTTTAAACAGACAGTTTTAAGAATGTTTAACAAACAAAACAAAACAGTTTGTTCCTTCTCAAGAAGAAACACGTTGGACAATTCACACCTATATGTTATGGAGAAGACCATGCTGCCATGCTGCCATGCTGCCTTGCTGACCATATGACCGGGCAGCACAGATTACTGTTGATGAGATCAGGCTGCTCCTCTAGAGGATGAGATCAGGCTGCTCCTCTAGAGGATGAGATCAGGCTGCTCCTCTAGAGGATGAGATCAGGCTGCTCCTCTAGAGGATGAGATCAGGCTGCTCCTCTAGAGGATGAGATCAGGCTGCTCCTCTAGAGGATGAGATCAGGCTGCTCCTCTAGAGGATGAGATCAGGCTGCTCCTCTAGAGGATGAGATCAGGCTGCTCCTCTAGAGGATGAGATCAGGCTGCTCCTCTAGAGGATGAGATCAGGCTGCTCCTCTAGAGGATGAGATCAGGCTGCTCCTCTAGAGGATGAGATCAGGCTGCTTCTCTTCACCGGTTCACACCGGTTCAGCCTAATCAAACTTGCTCAAATACGACCGAGATAAACAGGACTGTAATGTTGTCTCTTATTGTGAAAAATAACATTTTTCAAGCGATCAATAAATGAAATGTTTATCCGTGTTTAGTAGTTATCTATTTCTTTTTTTATTGATCTCTGATTTTCCCTTCTTTCCCGTTCCCAGCAGCCCCAGGTGAAGGCCCAGCCGCCCCAGCGGCCCCCTCCCCCTGCCTTCACCCCCCAGGCTGCCTCCGCACCTGGTAACCCTCCAGACAACCAGCCTCAACCAGCAAACCCCCCACCCATGGCCCCTCCCTCACAGGCACAGGGACCGCCTTACCCCACCTACCAGGGATACCCAGGGTGAATCAATACCTTTATTGTCCCAGTCGGCAGACTGTGAGAGTTGCACAACTGTTATCCGTCTGTTGTTCTAGTCACACTTCCATTGCTATTCTCTCTCCCTCCCCTCTTCTAACTATCCCTCCCCCTCTCTCTCCTAACTCTCTCTCTTCTAACTATCCCTCCCCCTCTCTCTCCTAACTCTCTCTGTCGCTCTCTCTTCTAACTATCCCTCCCCCTCGCGCTCCTAACTCTCTCTGTCTCTCCTAACTCTCTCTGTCTCTCCTAACTCTCTCTGTCTCTCCTAACTCTCTCTGTCTCTCCTAACTCTCTCTGTCTCTCCTAACTCTCTCTGTCTCTCCTAACTCTCTCTGTCTCTCCTAACTCTCTCTGTCTCTCCTAACTCTCTCTGTCTCTCCTAACTCTCTCTGTCTCTCCTAACTCTCTCTGTCTCTCCTAACTCTCTCTGTCTCTCCTAACTCTCTCTGTCTCTCCTAACTCTCTCTGTCTCTCCTAACTCTCTCTGTCTCTCCTAACTCTCTCTGTCTCTCCTAACTCTCTCTGTCTCTCCTAACTCTCTCTGTCTCTCCTAACTCTCTCTGTCTCTCCTAACTCTCTCTGTCTCTCCTAACTCTCTCTGTCTCTCCTAACTCTCTCTCGGTCTCTCCCCTAACTCTCTCGGTCTCTCCCCTAACTCTCTCTCGGTCTCTCCCCTAACTCTCTCTCGGTCTCTCCCCTAACTCTCTCTTGGTCTCTCTCCTAACTCTCTCTCGGTCTCTCTCCTAACTCTCTCTCGGTCTCTCTCCTAACTCTCTCTCGGTCTCTCTCCTAACTCTCTCTCGGTCTCTCTCCTAACTCTCTCTCGGTCTCTCTCCTAACTCTCTCTCGGTCTCTCTCCTAACTCTCTCTCGGTCTCTCTCCTAACTCTCTCTCGGTCTCTCTCCTAACTCTCTCTCGGTCTCTCTCCTAACTCTCTCTCGGTCTCTCTCCTAACTCTCTCTCGGTCTCTCTCCTAACTCTCTCTCGGTCTCTCTCCTAACTCTCTCTCGGTCTCTCTCCTAACTCTCTCTCGGTCTCTCTCCTAACTCTCTCTCGGTCTCTCTCCTAACTCTCTCTCGGTCTCTCTCCTAACTCTCTCTCGGTCTCTCTCCTAACTCTCTCTCGGTCTCTCTCTCCTAACTCTCTCCTAACTCTCTCTCGGTCTCTCTCCTAACTCTCTCTCGGTCTCTCTCCTAACTCTCTCTCGGTCTCTCTCCTAACTCTCTCTCGGTCTCTCTCCTAACTCTCTCTCGGTCTCTCTCCTAACTCTCTCTCGGTCTCTCTCCTAACTCTCTCTCGGTCTCTCTCCTAACTCTCTCTCGGTCTCTCTCCTAACTCTCTCTCGGTCTCTCTCCTAACTCTCTCTCGGTCTCTCTCCTAACTCTCTCTCGGTCTCTCTCCTAACTCTCTCTCGGTCTCTGTCTCTCTCTCTCTCTGTCTCTGTTTCTCTCTGTCTCTCTCCTAACTCTGCCTCTGTATCCTCAGGTATGCCTACCAGATGCCCATGGGTTATAACCCGTATGCAGCGTACGGCCAGTACAACATGCCCCCCGCTATGCAGCCTAACATGCAGCCCTACGTCCCCTATCAGCAGGCCCCAGCACCCGGACAGGGGGGCTTCCCCGGGACCCCCCCCACACAGCAGCACCCCTACACCTACCAACAGCAGCCCCAGCACCCACCACATCAACCATACTACCCACAACAATAACTACTGTGTAAACTCTATCATTCCCTCTCTTCTCCCTTTTCAGCCCTTCTACCCCTCCCCTCTGCTATCCATCCTCCAACTGGCAGCACAAACCATGATACTAACCTCTGCAATACATTCTCTCTCTCCCTCCTTCCCTCCCTACTCTACCCTTACTCTATCTCTCTCTCTCTCCCCTCCTTCCCTCCCTACTCTACCCTTACTCTATCTATCTCTCTCTCTCTCTCTCTCTCTCTCTCTCTCTCTCTCTCTCTCTCTCTCTCTCTCTCCCTCCCCTTCTTCCCTCCCTACTTTACCCTTACTCTATCTCTCTCTCTCTCTCTCTCTCTCTCTCCCTCCCCTTCTTCCCTCCCTACTTTACCCTTACTCTATCTCTCTCTCCCCTCCTTCCCTCCCTACTTTACCCTTACTCTCTCTCTCACTCCCCTCCTTCCCTCCCTACTTTACCCTTACTCTATCTCTCACTCCCCTCCTTCCCTCCCTACTTTACCCTTACTCTATCTCTCTCTCTCTCTCACTCCCCTCCTTCCCTCCCTACTTTACCCTTACTCTCTCTCACTCCCCTCCTTCCCTCCCTACTTTACCCTTACTCTATCTCTCTCTCCCTCCCCTCCTTCCCTCCCTACTTTACCCTTACTCTCTCTCTCTCTCCCTCCCCTCCTTCCCACCCTACTTTACCCTTACTCTATCTCTCGCTCTCTCCCTCCCCTTCTTCCCTCCTTCCCTCCCTACTTTACCCTTACTCTATCTATCTCTCTCTCTCTCTCCCTCCTTCCCTCCCTACTCTATCTCTCTCTCCCTCTCCTTCTTCCCTCCTTCCCTCCCTACTTTACCCTTACTCTATCTCTCTCTCCCCTCCTTCCCTCCCTACTTTACCCTTACTCTATCTCTCTCTCTCCCTCCTTCCCTCCCTACTTTACCCTTACTCTATCTCTCTCTCTCCCTCCTTCCCTCCCTACTCTACCCTTACTCTATCTCTCTCTCTCCCCTCCTTCCCTCCCTACTTTACCCTTACTCTATCTCTCTCTCTCCCTCCTTCCCTCCCTACTCTACCCTTACTCTATCTCTCTCTCTCCCTCCTTCCCTCCCTACTCTACCCTTACTCTATCTCTCTCTCTCTCTCTCCCCTCCTTCCCTCCCTACTCTACCCTTACTCTATCTATCTATCTATCTATCTCTCTCTCTCTCTCTCTCTCTCTCTCTCTCTCTCTCTCTCTCTCTCTCTCTCTCTCCCTCCCCTTCTTCCCTCCCTACTTTACCCTTACTCTATCTCTCTCTCCCCTCCTCCCCTCCCTACTTTACCCTTACTCTATCTCTCTCTCTCCCTCCTTCCCTCCCTACTCTACCCTTACTCTATCTCTCTCTCTCTCCCTCCCCTCCTTCCCTCCCTACTTTACCCTTACTCTATCTCTCTCTCTCCCCTCCTTCCCTCCCTACTTTACCCTTACTCTATCTCTCTCTCTCCCCTCATTCCCTCCCTACTTTACCCTTACTCTATCTCTCTCTCTCCCTCCTTCCCTCCCTACTCTACCCTTACTCTATCTCTCTCTCTCTCTCTCCCCTCCTTCCCTCCCTACTCTACCCTTACTCTATCTATCTATCTATCTATCTATCTATCTATCTATCTATCTCTCTCTCTCTCTCTCTCTCTCTCTCTCTCTCTCTCTCTCTCTCTCTCTCTCTCTCTCTCTCTCTCTCTCTCTCTCTCCCTCCCTACTTTACCCTTACTCTATCTCTCTCTCCCCTCCTCCCCTCCCTACTTTACCCTTACTCTATCTCTCTCTCTCCCTCCTTCCCTCCCTACTCTACCCTTACTCTATCTCTCTCTCTCCCCTCCTTCCCTCCCTACTCTACCCTTACTCTATCTATCTATCTATCTCTCTCTCTCTCTCTCTCTCTCTCTCTCTCTCTCTCCCTCCCCTTCTTCCCTCCCTACTTTACCCTTACTCTATCTCTCTCTCTCCCCTCCTTCCCTCCCTACTTTACCCTTACTCTATCTCTCACTCCCCTCCTTCCCTCCCTACTTTACCCTTACTCTATCTCTCTCTCTCTCTCACTCCCCTCCTTCCCTCCCTACTTTACCCTTACTCTATCTCTCACTCCCCTCCTTCCCTCCCTACTTTACCCTTACTCTATCTCTCGCTCTCTCCCTCCCCTTCTTCCCTCCTTCCCTCCCTACTTTACCCTTACTCTATCTATCTCGCTCTCTCTCTCCCTCCTTCCCTCCCTACTCTATCTCTCTCTCCCTCTCCTTCTTCCCTCCTTCCCTCCCTACTTTACCCTTACTCTATCTCTCTCTCCCCTCCTTCCCTCCCTACTTTACCCTTACTCTATCTCTCTCTCTCCCCTCCTTCCCTCCCTACTTTACCCTTACTCTATCTCTCTCTCTCCCCTCCTTCCCTCCCTACTTTACCCTTACTCTATCTCTCACTCCCCTCCTTCCCTCCCTACTTTACCCTTACTCTATCTCTCTCTCTCTCCCTCCCCTCCTTCCCTCCTTACTTTACCCTTACTCTATCTCTCTCTCTCCCCTCCTTCCCTCCCTACTTTACCCTTACTCTATCTCTCACTCCCCTCCTTCCCTCCCTACTTTACCCTTACTCTATCTCTCTCTCTCCCTCCCCTCCTTCCCTCCCTACTTTACCCTTACTCTATCTCTCACTCCCCTCCTTCCCTCCCTACTTTACCCTTACTCTATCTCTCGCTCTCTCCCTCCCCTTCTTCCCTCCTTCCCTCCCTACTTTACCCTTACTCTATCTATCTCTCTCTCTCTCTCCCTCCTTCCCTCCCTACTCTATCTCTCTCTCCCTCCCCTTCTTCCCTCCTTCCCTCCCTACTTTACCCTTACTCTATCTCTCTCTCCCTCCTTCCCTCCCTACTTTACCCTTACTCTCTCTCTCCCCTCCTTCCCTCCCTACTTTACCCTTACTCTCTCTCTCTCTCTCTCCCTCCCCCCTCCTTCCCTCCCTACTTTACCCTTACTCTCTCTCTCTCTCTCTCTCCCCTCCTTCCCTCCCTACTTTACCCTTACTCCCCCTCCTTCCCTCCCTAATTTACCCTTACTCTCTCCACCCCCCTCCTTCCCTCCCTACTTTACCCTTACTCTCTCCCTCCCCCCTCCTTCCCTCCCTACTTTACCCTTACTCTCTCCCTCCCCCTCCTTCCCTCCCTACTTTACCCTTACTCTATCTCTCTCTCTCCCTCCTTCCCTCCCTACTTTACCCTTACTCTATCTCTCTCTCTCCCCTCCTTCCCTCCCTACTTTACCCTTACTCTCTCTCTCCCTCCCCTCCTTCCCTCCCTACTTTACCCTTACTCTATCTCTCGCTCTCTCCCTCCCCTTCTTCCCTCCTTCCCTCCCTACTTTACCCTTACTCTATCTATCTCTCTCTCTCTCTCCCTCCTTCCCTCCCTACTCTATCTCTCTCTCCCTCTCCTTCTTCCCTCCTTCCCTCCCTACTTTACCCTTACTCTATCTCTCTCTCCCCTCCTTCCCTCCCTACTTTACCCTTACTCTATCTCTCTCTCTCCCCTCCTTCCCTCCCTACTTTACCCTTACTCTATCTCTCACTCCCCTCCTTCCCTCCCTACTTTACCCTTACTCTATCTCTCACTCCCCTCCTTCCCTCCCTACTTTACCCTTACTCTATCTCTCTCTCTCTCCCTCCCCTCCTTCCCTCCCTACTTTACCCTTACTCTATCTCTCACTCCCCTCCTTCCCTCCCTACTTTACCCTTACTCTATCTCTCGCTCTCTCCCTCCCCTTCTTCCCTCCTTCCCTCCCTACTTTACCCTTACTCTATCTATCTCTCTCTCTCTCTCCCTCCTTCCCTCCCTACTCTATCTCTCTCTCCCTCCCCTTCTTCCCTCCTTCCCTCCCTACTTTACCCTTACTCTATCTCTCTCTCCCCTCCTTCCCTCCCTACTTTACCCTTACTCTCTCTCTCCCCTCCTTCCCTCCCTACTTTACCCTTACTCTCTCTCTCTCTCTCTCTCTCCCTCCCCTCCTTCCCTCCCTACTTTACCCTTACTCTCTCTCTCTCTCTCTCCCCTCCTTCCCTCCCTACTTTACCCTTACTCCCCCCTCCTTCCCTCCCTAATTTACCCTTACTCTCTCCACCCCCCTCCTTCCCTCCCTACTTTACCCTTACTCTCTCCCTCCCCCCTCCTTCCCTCCCTACTTTACCCTTACTCTCTCCCTCCCCCTCCTTCCCTCCCTACTTTACCCTTACTCCCCCCCCCTCCTTCACTCCCTACTCTACCCTTACTCTATCCCACCACCCTTGTTTAATTAGTTTTTCATATAATTTTTCTAATTATTGCGTTGATTATTTAATTCCTAACTTCTCGTCCTGATCTGACTGACTTCCTGGTATGGGCTGGGCCTCTTTTAGAACACTTCCTAGTATGCGCTGGGCCTCTTTTAGAACACTTCCTGGTATGGGCTGGGCCTCTTTTAGAACACTTCCTGGTATGCGCTGGGCCTCTTTTAGAACACTTCCTGGTATGCGCTGGGCCTCTTTTAGAACACTTCCTGGTATGCGCTGGGCCTCTTTTAGAACACTTCCTGGTATGCGCTGGGCCTCTTTTAGAACACTTCCTGGTATGCGCTGGGCCTCTTTTAGAACACTTCCTGGTATGCGCTGGGCCTCTTTTAGAACACTTCCTGGTATGCGCTGGGCCTCTTTTAGAACACTTCCTGGTATGCGCTGGGCCTCTTTTAGAACACTTCCTGGTATGCGCTGGGCCTCTTTAGAACACAAAAAAAAAAAAACTTTCAAAAACAACATTTTATTGTCACATCCACCGGACATGTGCAGTGTTGTTTTCGAGGTCATAGTAGTACGACACCACTGGAGCAAATGAGGGTGAAGTGTCTTGTTCAAGGATCCATCAACAGATTCTTAACCACTAGCTTTCACTTCCTGGCCCAACGCTCTGAGGAGCCTCACTGCATTCTGGGATGAGGGGGCGTAGTCTATAGGTGTGATGCCTTATTTGGGAGCGGGTGGATGGTCCCGTACAATGTCACCGGTTGAGGGGACCGGAGGACCGACCGTTGGGTCCAGGAGTGCAAATGTACGACTTGAGCAAATGTTCCTTGTCTGTTTATCAAACCGTTTTGCTACTGAATATTGACCCAGCTCTGATCACCGAGATCATTTCCTGGTGCTTCTATTACAACTATATCTATATCCTATTTTTCTAATGAATAATACTGATGTACTGATCCAATGAAAACAGCCTGTAGGTTTTCTCATGTAGTTGAGGACCGTTGGAGATGCGTTCTCTCCTATAATCAGAGTACGGCTGGAGATGTTTTTCTGGGATAAAGATTATTAGATACAGATCCTTCAGAAAGTATTCACACCCCTTGACTTTTTCCTACTGTTGTTGTTACAGCCTGCATTTAAAATGGATTATATTTATAATTGTTTTTGGTCCTCGAAGTGGAATCATGTCTTTTTTTAAAAATGCATTAAAATGGAAATGAATAAAAAATGAAAAGTTGAAATGTATATTGAGTCGGTATGTATTCAAACCTGTTGTTATTTCAAGCTTAAATAAGTGGCATGGAATCAATCTGTGTGCAGTAAGTGTTTTAACAGGATTGTTGAATGACTACCTCATCTCTGTACCCCAAACAGGTAAAAGTCCCTCAGTCGAGCAGTGAATTTCAAACACTGATTCAACCACAAAGACTAAGGAAGTTTTGCAATGCTATTGGTAGATGTGTACAAAGAAGAAAAGCAGACATTGAGCATGTTGAAGTTATTAATTACACTTTGGATGGTGTGTCAATGAACCCAGTCACTACAAAGATGCAGGTTGTCCTTCCTAACTCAGTTGCTAGAGAGGAAGGAAACTGCTCAGGGATTTCACCATGAGGCCAATGGTGAATTCAAAGTGTTATGTTTGGGGCAAATCCAATACAAAACATTACTGAGTACCACTATCCATATTTTGAAGCAAAGGGGTGGCTGCATCATGTTATGGGTATGCATGTAATCATTAAGGAAGTTGGGTTTTTTTTCAGGATAAATAAATTAACAGAATGAATCTAAGCACAGGCAAAATCCTTTCCACCAGACACTGGGAGGTGAATTCACCTTTCAGCAGGACAATATCCTAAAACATAACAAATTTACACTGGAGTTGCTTACCAACAAGACAGTGAATGTTCATGAGTGGCTGAGTTACAGTTTTGACATGAATCTACATGAAACCTATGACAAGACCTGAAAATGGTTGTCTTATCATTGCTCAATAACTAATTTGACAGAGCTTGAATAATTTTTCAATGAATAATGGGCAAATGCTGTCCAATCCAAGTGTGGAAGTGCTTAGACTTACCCAGAAAGACTCACCGCTGTAGTCGCTGCCGAAGGCGCTTATACAAAGTATTGACTCTGGTGTGAATACATATGTAAGATGAGATATCTGTATTTCATTTTCAATAAAATTAGCAAAAATGTCTAAAAACATGTTTTCACTTTGTCATTATGGGGTATTGTGATGTCATTATGGGGTATTGTGATGTCATTATGGGGTATTGGGTGAGAGGAAAAATCCATGTGATCCATTTTGAATTCAGGCTGATAAACAAAATGTGGAATAAGTCAAGGGCTGTGAATACTTAGTGAAGACTGTATATTATATATATAAATATAAGAATGTATGTGGTTAACCAAACAACAGACTGTTTATCTTTCTCTCTGTGGTTCTAATGTGATTAAACACCTCTGGATACCATACCAGACACCTGTGTGCAGTTTGCTGAGTCTACTTTATTCAGGAACATTGTCTTTGATCTTCAGAACCAT
>NC_060181.1:11257016-11262016 GCF_021184085.1 Oncorhynchus gorbuscha | reverse complement strand
TGACTCACACATTGACTCACACATTGACACACACACTGACTCACACACTGATCACACACTGACTCACACATTGACTCACACACTGACTCACACATTGACACACACACTGACTCACACATTGACTCACACATGGACTCACACACGGACTCACACACTTACTCACACACACAGACACTGACACACACACACTGACACACACACAGCTTTCTAATAGGTTTTATATAATATGTGGGTCTCCTCTGAGCTTTGGGGAGATGAGGCCGACACTCATTCTCCTTCCCTGCCCGCTGTGCCTACCATACTATACCAGCAGACGAGCAGCTGTCAACTAGAGAGATAGATGGATACGTAGAGGGAGAGGGAGGGATGGAGAGTGAGAGAAAATTCTGTTTGTGTGCGTTTCAGATTCAGTGCAGTGAGAGCTGCTGTTGTGTTTGGGAGAGAGAGAGGCATCTCGTTCACCAGGCAGGTTGTGTTTGGGAGAGAGAGAGGCATCTCGTTCACCATGCAGGTTGTGTTTGGGAGAGAGAGAGGCATCTCGTTCACCATGCAGGTTGTGTTTGGGAGAGAGAGAGGCATCTCGTGCACCATGCAGGTTGTGTTTGGGAGAGAGAGAGGCATCTCGTTCACCATGCAGGTTGTGTTTGGGAGAGAGAGAGGCATCTCGTTCACCATGCAGGTTGTGTTTGGGAGAGAGAGAGGCATCTCGTTCACCATGCAGGTTGTGTTTGGGAGAGAGAGAGGCATCTCGTGCACCATGCAGGTTGTGTTTGGGAGAGAGAGAGGCATCTCGTTCACCATGCAGGTTGTGTTTGGGAGAGAGAGAGGCATCTCGTGCACCAGGCAAGTTGTGTTTGGGAGAGAGAGAGGCATCTCGTTCACCAGGCAGGTGACTGACAAACATTGGGAGGCGGCCGGGGGAGACGAACGGTGATGTCTCCCTCAAGAAGATGTGTGAAATGATCTGACCACAGCCTCTCAGGTGAGATTTGGCACGGACACACACACCTCTTGAGGAGCTCCCGGTTAATGGACCAGCTCCCACAAGGTAAAAAAACAAAAACACGCTCTATTTATTAAAGTGGCATATAATATATCACTTTGTCGTTGTCCACATCCTGTGATGATGATGTTGTTGTTTATGTCGCTCTGCTGTCGATGCTGTGTCTTCACCTTTGGGTTTTGGAGTTTTTATAGATAGGCCTATATACATGGGTTTGTCAGTCCCCCACCCTGCCAAATTACTTTAGGCTATTTTCATAACGAGGGCTGACAGACAAGTCCACATGGTCAGTCAGATATTATTAATAAATGTTTACTAAATGTTGACAAACACCGAATAACGGTTTGCTTATTCTGAACAATTCAGGTTCACAAGTTTTGCTGAATGGAATAATTAGGTCAAATGGCAACTGAAATACTTGATCAACCAGCTGTGACAGTGTGCTGCTCTGGTCCAGCTGAGATAGAGGTATAGAGAGGTAGACAGTGTGAGAGAGAGGGAGACCGAGAAGGGTAAGGAGAGAGAGAGAGAGAGGGAGACAGGTAAGGAGAGAGAGAGAGGGAGACAGGTAAGGAGAGAGAGAGAGAGGGAGACAGGTAAGGAGAGAGAGAGAGAGAGAGAGAGAGAGAGAGAGAGAGAGAGAGAGAGAGAGAGGGAGACAGGTAAGGAGAGAGAGAGAGAGAGAGAGAGAGAGAGAGAGAGAGAGAGAGAGAGAGAGAGAGGGAGACAGGTAAGGGTAAGGAGAGAGAGAGAGGGAGACAGGTAAGGAGAGAGAGAGAGAGGGAGACAGGTAAGGAGAGAGAGAGAGGGAGACAGGTAAGGAGAGAGAGAGAGGGAGACAGGTAAGGAGAGAGAGAGAGGGAGACAGGTAAGGAGAGAGAGGGAGACAGGTAAGGAGAGAGAGAGAGGGAGACAGGTAAGGAGAGAGAGAGAGAGAGAGAGAGAGAGAGAGAGAGAGAGAGAGAGAGAGAGACAGGTAAGGAGAGAGAGAGAGAGGGAGAGAGAGAGAGAGACAGGTAAGGAGAGAGAGAGAGAGGGAGACAGGTAAGGAGAGAGAGGGAGGGAGACAGGTAAGGAGAGAGAGAGAGGGAGACAGGTAAGGAGAGAGAGAGAGAGAGAGAGAGAGTGAGACAGGTAAGGAGAGAGAGGGAGAGGGAGACAGGTAAGGAGAGAGAGGGAGGGAGACAGGTAAGGAGAGAGAGAGAGAGAGAGAGAGAGAGGGAGAGAGAGGGAGACAGGTAAGGAGAGAGAGGGAGAGGGAGACAGGTAAGGAGAGAGAGGGAGGGAGACAGGTAAGGAGAGAGAGAGAGAGAGGGAGAGAGAGAGAGACAGGTAAGGAGAGAGAGAGAGGGAGACAGGTAAGGAGAGAGAGAGAGAGGGAGACTGGTAAGGAGAGAGAGAGAGAGACAGGTAAGGAGAGAGAGAGAGAGAGAGACAGGTAAGGAGAGAGAGAGAGAGAGGGAGACAGGTAAGGAGAGAGAGAGAGAGGGAGACAGGTAAGGAGAGAGAGGGAGGGAGACAGGTAAGGAGAGAGAGAGAGAGAGAGAGAGGGAGAGAGAGAGACAGGTAAGGAGAGAGAGAGAGACAGGTAAGGAGAGAGAGGGAGGGAGACAGGTAAGGAGAGAGAGGGAGGGAGACAGGTAAGGAGAGAGAGGGAGGGAGACAGGTAAGGAGAGAGAGAGAGGGAGAGGGAGACAGGTAAGGAGAGAGAGGGAGGGAGACAGGTAAGGAGAGAGAGAGAGAGAGAGAGAGAGAGAGAGAGAGAGAGAGAGAGAGAGAGAGAGAGAGAGAGAGAGAGAGAGAGAGAGAGAGAGAGAGAGAGACAGGTAAGGAGAGAGAGAGACAGGTAAGGAGAGAGAGGGAGGGAGACAGGTAAGGAGAGAGAGGGGACAGGTAAGGAGAGAGAGGGAGGGAGACAGGTAAGGAGAGAGAGAGAGAGAGGGAGAGAGAGAGACAGGTAAGGAGAGAGAGAGAGAGGAGACAGGTAAGGAGAGAGAGAGAGAGAGGGAGACAGGTAAGGAGAGAGAAAGAGAGAGAGAGAGAGGGAGACAGGTAAGGAGAGAGAGGGAGAGAGACCGAGAAGGGTAAGGAGAGAGAGAGAGAGAGAGAGAGAGAGAGAGAGAGAGGGAGACAGGTAAGGAGAGAGAGAGAGACAGGTAAGGAGAGAGAGGGAGGGAGACAGGTAAGGAGAGAGAGGGGACAGGTAAGGAGAGAGAGGGAGGGAGACAGGTAAGGAGAGAGAGAGAGAGAGAGAGGGAGAGAGAGAGACAGGTAAGGAGAGAGAGAGAGGGAGACAGGTAAGGAGAGAGAGAGAGAGAGGGAGACAGGTAAGGAGAGAGAAAGAGAGAGAGAGAGAGAGACAGGTAAGTAGAGAGAGAGAGAGAGAGAGAGAGAGAGAGAGAGAGAGAGAGAGAGAGAGAGAGAGAGAGAGAGAGAGAGAGAGAGAGGAGACAGGTAAGGAAAGAGAGAGAGAGAGAGGGGAGACAGGTAAGGAGAGAGAGGGAGGGAGACCGAGAGGAGAGAGAGAGGGAGACAGGTAAGGAAAGAGAGAGAGAGAGAGAGAGAGAGAGAGAGAGAGAGAGAGAGAGAGAGAGAGAGAGGAGACAGGTAAGGAGAGAGAGGGAGGGAGACAGGTAAGGAGAGAGAGGAGAGAGAGGGAGACAGGTAAGGAGAGAGAGGGGGGAGACAGGTAAGGAAAGAGAGAGAGAGAGAGAGGGAGACAGGTAAGGAGAGAGAGAGAGAGAGAGAGAGGGAGACAGGTAAGGAGAGATGGAGGGAGACAGGTAAGGAGAGAGAGAGAGAGAGGGAGACAGGTAAGGAAAGAGAGAGAGAGAGAGAGGGAGACAGGTAAGGAGAGAGAGAGAGAGAGAGAGGGAGACAGGTAAGGAAAGAGAGAGAGAGAGAGAGAGAGAGAGAGAGAGAGAGAGAGAGAGAGAGAGAGAGGGAGACAGGTAAGGAGAGAGAGGGAGGGAGACAGGTAAGGAGAGAGAGGGAGAGAGAGAGGGAGACAGGTAAGGAAAGAGAGAGAGAGAGAGAGAGAGAGAGGGAGACAGGTAAGGAGAGAGAGAGGGAGACAGGTAAGGAGAGAGAGGGAGGGGGACAGGTAAGGAGAGAGAGGGAGAGAGAGAGGGAGACAGGTAAGGAAAGAGAGAGAGAGAGAGAGGGAGACAGGTAAGGAGAGAGAGAGAGACAGGTAAGGAGAGAGAGAGAGAGGGAGGGAGACAGGTAAGGAAAGAGAGAGAGAGAGGGAGACAGGTAAGGAAAGAGAGAGAGAGAGGGAGACAAAGAGATCTTCTGTTGAATCTGACAATTAATCTTAATGGTTGTACAGTCGTCTCAAATAAAACTGTGAAGGACCTCGGCGTTACTCTGGACCCTGATCTCTCTTTTGAAGAACATATCAAGACCATTTCGAGGACAGCTTTTTTCCATCTACGTAACATTGCAAAAATCAGAAACTTTCTGTCCAAAAATGATGCAGAAAAATTAATCCATGCTTTTGTCACTTCTAGGTTAGACTACTGCAATGCTCTATTTTCCGGCTACCCGGATAAAGCACTAAATAAACTTCAGTTAGTGCTAAATACGGCTGCTAGAATCCTGACTCCTGTTAGAATTGTCCCTAGAATTTCTAAGCAAACAGCTGGAGGCAGGGCTTTCTCCTATAGAGCTCCATTTTTATGGAACGGTCTGCCTACCCATGTCAGAGACGCAAACTCGGTCTCAACCTTTAAGTCTTTACTGAAGACTCATCTCTTCAGTGGGTCATATGATTGAGTGTAGTCTGGCCCAGGAGTGGGAAGGTGAACGGAAAGGCTCTGGAGCAACGAACCGCCCTTGCTGTCTCTGCCTGGCCGGTTCCCCTCTTTCCACTGGGATTCTCTGCCTCTAACCCTGTTACGGGGGCTGAGTCACTGGCTTGCTGGGGCTCTCTCGTGCCGGGTGGGTTGATTCACTGTTGTGGTCGGCCTGTCTGGGTCCCCCCTTGGGTTGTACC
>NC_060181.1:11189252-11256916 GCF_021184085.1 Oncorhynchus gorbuscha | reverse complement strand
GGCTGGGGTCAGTTTGTTTATCTGGAGTACTTCTCCTGTCCTATTCAGGTGTCCTGTGTGAATCTAAGTGTGCGTTCTCTAATTCTCTCCTTCTCTCTTTCTTTCTCTCTCTCGGAGGACCTGAGCCCTAGGACCATGCCCCAGGACTACCTGACATGATGACTCCTTGCTGTCCCCAGTCCACCTGGCCATGCTGCTGCTCCAGTTTCAACTGGCCTGGGCCCTAGGACCATGTCCCAGGACTACCTGACATGAGGACTCCTTGCTGTCCCCAGTCCACCTGGCCATGCTCCTGCTCCAGTTTCAACTGTTCTGCCTTACTATTATTCAACCATGCTGGTCATTTATGAACATTTGAACATCTTGGCCACGTTCTGTTATAATCTCCACCCGGCACAGCCAGAAGAGGACTGGCCACCCCACATATGCTCTCTCTAATTCTCTCTTTCTTTCTCTCTCTCGGAGGACCTGAGCCCTAGGACCGTGCCCCAGGACTACCTGACATGATGGCTCCTTGCTGTCCCCAGTCCACCTGACTGTGCTGCTGCTCCAGTTTCAACTGTTCTGCCTTATCATTATTTGACCATGCTGGTCATTTATGAACATTTGAACATCTTGGTCATGTTCTGTTATAATCTCTACCCGGCACAGCCAGAAGAGGACTGGCCACCCCACATAGCCCGGTTCCTCTCTAGGTTTCTTCCTAGGTTTTGGCCTTTCTAGGGAGTTTTTCCTAGCCACCGTGCTTTTACACCTGCATTGTTTGCTGTTTGGGGTTTTAGGCTGGGTTTCTGTACAGCACTTTGAGATATCAGCTGATGTACGAAGGGCTATATAAATAAATTTGATTTGATTTGATTTGAGGTAAGGAAAGAGAGAGAGAGAGGGAGACAGGTAAGGAAAGAGAGAGAGAGAGGGAGACAGGTAAGAAAAGAGAGAGAGAGAGAGAGAGGGAGACAGGTAAGGAGAGAGAGGGAGGGAGACCGAGAAGGGTAAGGAGAGAGAGAGAGAGAGAGAGAGGGAGACCGAGAAGGGTAAGGAGAGAGAGAGAGAGAGAGAGAGGGAGACAGGTAAGGAGAGAGAGAGAGGGAGGGAGACAGGTAAGGAAAGAGAGAGAGAGAGAGGGAGACAGGTAAGGAGAGAGAGGGAGGGAGACAGGTAAGGAGAGAGAGGGAGAGAGAGAGGGAGACAGGTAAGGAGAGAGAGGGAGGGAGACAGGTAAGGAAAGAGAGAGAGAGAGAGAGAGAAAGCCCAGTGAAGGCTGTAAGCTGGAGGTCATTAGGGGTAAAAATATAATGTGTCACACGCACGCACGCACGCACGCACGCACACACACACACACACACACACAGTAGCCATTGGTGTGTGGAGGGAGAAAGAGAGAGGCAGTATTAGCTATTATATGGGCTCTGCAAGTCACATTAAGTAGGTGTGTGTGTTTCAGGGAGGATGTCTGCAGCGGTGGTCCCAGAATCCTCAGGGCTGAGGTCATGTGACGAGTTATGCCCCTCCCCATCATCCATATTCAGCCCCCCATCGCCACAGCGGAGGAGGGTCACCATGACAACAGGAGAGACGACTGGGTTAAGGAACGTCGTGTGATGTCACTGTGTGATGATTTGTCACGATGGTGTCTTACAAAAAGGGTCTGTAACCAGGGGCAACCAACCAGGAAGAGCAGGAAGGCACCTGTACTATACACCTGTACAACGTACAGCCCTAGGTATCACTGTTGCGTGTGTTTGTGTGACAGACTGGGATCATTTCATTTAGCACGGTTAAGCAGGGCTTGCACTTCATTGGTTAATGTGTTGTTGTGTTTCAGGACACTTCATTGGTTAATGTGTTGTTGTGTTTCAGGACACTTCATTGGTTAATGTGTTGTTGTGTTTCAGGAAACTTCATTGGTTAATGGTGTTGTTGTGTTTCAAGCAACTTCATTGGTTAATGTGTTGTTGTGTTTCAGGACACTTCATTGGTTAATGTTGTTGTTGTGTTTCAGGACACGTCATTGGTTAATGTGTTGTTGTGTTTCAAGCCACTTCATTGGTTAATGTGTTGTTGTGTTTCAGGACACTTCATTGGTTAATGTGTTGTTGTGTTTCAAGCCACTTCATTGGTTAATGTGTTGTTGTGTTTCAGGACACTTCATTGGTTAATGTTGTTGTTGTGTTTCAGGACACTTCATTGGTTAATGTGTTGTTGTGTTTCAGGACACTTCATTGGTTAATGTGTTGTGTTTCAAGCCACTTCATTGGTTAATGTGTTGTTGTGTTTCAGGACACTTCATTGGTTAATGTTGTTGTTGTGTTTCAGGACACTTCATTGGTTAATGTGTTGTTGTGTTTCAGGACACTTCATTGGTTAATGTTGTTGTGTTTCAAGCCACTTCATTGGTTAATGTGTTGTTGTGTTTCAGGACACTTCATTGGTTAATGTTGTTGTGTTTCAGGACACTTCATTGGTTAATGTTGTTGTGTTTCAAGCCACTTCATTGGTTAATGTTGTTGTGTGTTCATTGGTTAATGTTGTTGTGTTTCAAGCCACTTCATTGGTTAATGTGTTGTTGTGTTTCAGGACACTTCATTGGTTAATGTTGTTGTGTTTCAAGCCACTTCATTGGTTAATGTTGTTGTTGATTACTAAATAAGGTATTTCAGTTTGTTTTTTCTAAATTTGCAAACGTTTCTAAAATCTGTTTTCACTTTGTCATTATGGGGTATTTTGTGTAGACTAATGAGGAGAAAAGCAATTTAATCAATTTTAGAGTAAGGCTGTAACGTAAAGGTGTAAAAAGTCAAGGAGTCTGAATACTTTCCGAAGGCACCGTAAGGAGAATATAAGTATTATATATTTTCACAGCATTTAATATATATATTTTTGTACTGGAAGATTCACCATAAAAACGTTCTCTCTCTCAGGTGGTTAAATATTCCTCCCCAGTAGTTCTCTACGGTACCATGTGTATTCATGCATGTTCTTATTTTGTGGATGCAGCATCAACAGTATACATGTAGGAGTGTCTGTCTGTCTGTCTGTAGTCCTCAGGGCGAGGACCTGCCTTCCCAGTTTGGTCACATGACTGTGAGCTGCCAGTCATTGGCAGAAGCTCCGCCTCTATACCCTCTCTTAGCCCCTCCCACACAGAGTTAAGTCTTCACCGCCCCTCCTCACAACCCCCCAGCTACTGCCAACCCCCTCCAACCCAGGTAGGAACAACACAACACCATCATAATAGGATGATCAAATGGAATGATAGAATCATGGAATGATAAAAATCATGGAATGATACAATAGAATCATGGAATGATCGAACAGAATCATAGAATGATAGAATAGAATCATGGAATGATACAATAGAATCATGGAATGATCGAACAGAATGATAGAATAGAATCATGGAATAATAGAACAGAATAATGGAATCATAGAATAGAATTATAGAATGATAGAACAGAATCATAGAATAGAATCATGGAATGATCGAACAGAATGATAGAATAGAATCATGGAATAATAGAACAGAATAATAGAATGATAGAATAAAATCATGGAATGATAGAACAGAATAATGAAATGATCAAACAGAATCATGGAATGATCGAACAGAATGATAGAATAGAATCATAAAATGATAAAATATAATCATATAATGATAGAACAGAATCATGGAATGATACAATATAATCATAGAATGATCGAACAGAATCAGAATAGAATCATAGAATGATAGAACAGAATAATAGAAGGATAGAATAGAATCATAGAATGATAGAACAGAATAATAGAAGGATAGAATAGAATCATAGAATGATAGAACAGAATAATAGAATGATAGAATAAAATCATGGAATGATAGAACAGAATCATGAAATGATCGAACAGAATCATGGAATGATCGAACAGAATGATAGAATAGAATCATAAAATGATAAAATATAATCATATATAGAACAGAATCATGGAATGATACAATATAATCATAGAATGATCGAACAGAATCAGAATAGAATCATAGAATGATAGAACAGAATAATAGAAGGATAGAATAGAATCATGGAATGATAGAACAGAATAATAGAAGGATAGAATAGAATCATGGAATGATCGAACAGAATCATAGAACAGAATAATAGAATGATAGAATAGAATCATGGAATGATAGAACAGAATGATAGAATCATGGAATGATAGAACAGAATAATAGAATACTCCATGTGTTGACATGATGTTGAACTCCGTACTGTATTACTACTCAGCACTCCAAAGACCTGCCACAGCCTACCCAGGCCACACAGCCTACCCAGGCCACACAGCCCACCCAGGCCACACAGCCCACCCAGGCCACACAGCCCACCCAGCCTACCCAGGCCACACATTCTACCCAGGCCACACATTCTACCCAGGCCACACAGCCTACCCAGGCCACACATTCTACCCAGGCCACACAGCCCACCCAGGCCACACAGCCTACCCAGGCCACACATTCTACACAGGCCACACAGCCTACCCAGGCCACACATTCTACCCAGGCCACACAGCCTACCCAGGCCACACAGCCTACCCAGGCCACACAGGTACACTGCGGTCACATGCATGCGTATATATGTAGCAGTAGGGAGGGGGCCATTACACTGTAAGAGATGTTGTCTGAAGTCTCACAGTGAACCGGTCTCTTTCCCTGCTGCTTCTACTCTTCAGAAAGAGGGGAAAAAAGAGAGCTCCTGAATTGCTGCTAGTCCTCTACTTGTCAGCTATTACAATGAATGATAGAGCCTTGAGTTAACGTTTAACAAACAAGCAATTGATTTATGTATTGGGTGTTTATATCTGGTGTGTGTGTTGTCTTTGGTGTGTGTGTGTGTGTGTGTGTGTACACTCTCCTGGAGTTGCAGCTACTTCCGAACCAAGCCCAAAGCATGCTGGGATGGCGAAGCATGATTCATCACTCCAAAGAATGCATTTCCACTGCACCAGAGTCCAATGGTGGCAAGCTTTACACCACTCCAGCCAAGGTTGGCATTGCGCATGGTGATCTTAGACTTGTGTGCAGCTGCTCGGCCATTGAAACCCATTTTATGAAGCTCCTAACAAACAATTATTGCGCGGACGAGGCTTCCAGAGGCAGTTTGGAACTTGGTAGTGAGTGTTGCAACAAAGGACAGACAATTTTTACAGACTACGCACTTCAGCACTTGGCGGTGCCGTACTGTGAGCTTGTGTGGCCTACCACTTCGCTGTTGAGCCGTTGTTGCTCCTAGACGTTTCCACTTCACAATAGCAGCACTTACAGCTGACCGGGGAAGCTCTAGCAGGGCAGAAATTTAACAAACTGACTTGCTGACACACTGACTCGGTACCGGTACCCCTTGTATATAGCGGCGTTATTGTTATTTTTTACTTTCTATATTTGACTTTAGTTTATTTGGTAAATATTTTCTTAACTCTTCTTGAACTGCACTGTTGGTTAAGGGCTTGTACGTAAGCATTTCACAGTAAGGTCTACCCTTGTTGAATCCTATGACAGTGCATCCTATGACGGTGTCATGCTGAAAGTCACTGATCTCTTCAGAAAGGGCCATTCCACTGCCAATGTTTGTCTATGGAGATGGCATGGCTGTGTGCAACGGGTGTGACTGAAATAGCCAAATCCACTCATTTGAAGGGCGGTCCACATACTTTTAGTGTACAGTGCATTCAGAAAGTATTCAGACCCCTTGACTTTCTCCACATTTTGTTACATTACAGCCTTATTCTCAAATGGATTAAATAAAACATCCTCAATCTACACACAATACCCCATAATGATAAAGCGAAAACCGGACTAGATTGTTTTGCAAATGTACAAATTCTTGAAAACATAAATATCTTATTTACATAAGTATTCAGACCTTTTGCTATGATACTCGACATTGAGTTCAGGTGCCTCCTGTTTCCATTGATCATCCTTGAGATGTTTCTACAACTTCATTGGAGTCCACCTGTGGTAAAGTCAATTGTTTGGACAGGATTTGGAAAGGCACAAACCTGTCTATATAACGTCCCACAGTTGACAGTGTGTGTCAGAGCAAAAACCAAGCCATGAGGTCGAAGGAACTGTCCGTAGGGCTCTGAGACGGGATTGTGTCGAGGCACAGATCTGGGGAAGGGTACCAAAACATTTCTGCAACATTGAAGGTCCCCAAGAACACAGTGGCCTCCATCATTCTGCAGCATTGAAGGTCCCCAAGAACACAGTGGTCTCCATCATTCTTAAATGGAAGAAGTTTGGAACCAAGAACCCGATGGTCACTCTGGGTAGATGGGAGAACCTTCCAGAAGGATAACCATTTCTGCAACACTTCACCAATCAGGCCTTTATGGTATAGTGGCCAGACGGAAAAGGCACATGACAGCACACTTGGAGTTTTCCACAAAAGGCCCCTAAAGGACTCAGACCATGAGAAACAACATTCTTTGGTCGGATGAAACCAAGATTTAACTTTTTGGCCTGGATACCAAGCGTCACATCTGCAGGAAACATGGCACCATCTCTACAGTGAAGCATGGTGGTGGCAGCAGCATCATGCTGTGGGGATGTTTTTCAGCTGCAGGGACTGGGAGACTAGTCCAGATCGAGGTAAAGATGAGAGGCAAAGAAGATCTTTGATGAAAACCTGCTCCAGAGCGCTCAGGACCTCAGACTGGGGCAAAGGTTCACCTTCCAACAGGACAACGATCCTAAGCACACAGCCAAGACAACGCAGGAGTGGCTTCGGGACAAGTCTCTGAATGTCCTTCAGTGGCCCAGCCAGAGCCCGGACTTGAAACAAATTGAACATCTCTGGAGAGACCTGAAAATATCTGTGCAGCGACGCTCCCCATCCAACCTGACCAAGCTTGAGAGGATCTGCAGAGAAGAATGGGAGAAACTCCCCAAGTACAGGTGTGCCAAGGTTGTAGCATCAAACCCAAGAAGACTGGAGGCTGTAATCGCTGCCAAAGGTGCTTCAACAAAGTACTGAGAAAATGGTCTGAAAACTTATGTAAATGTGATCTTTCAGTGTTTAATTTTGTGCAAAAATGTATTAAAAAAAACGATTTTTACTTTGTCGTTTAGGGGTATTGTGTATATATTGATGAGGTTAGGGATAAAAACGATTTGAACCATTTTAGAATAAGGCTGTAACGTAAAAAGGAATAAAGTCAAGGGGTCTGAATACTTCCTGCATTGTATATCAGAGGTGCTGTGCAGCATCGTGTATATACTCCAGTTGAGTTTTGTATGGATATGAAATGACTATAGAATATGTATTGATGTGTGCCACACACACACACACACACACACACACACACACACACACACACACACACACACACACACACACACACACACACACACACACACACACACACACACACACACACACACACACACATTTCAGTTTCCATGATCTTTAATAAAAGGCACATGTACAGCCATAGTGAGATGAGTCAGTGAGTCTATTGGCATAGAGACGAAAAAGCATTAAAACACAGAAATACAAGACCTAGATAGGCCCGGAGGAGTCAGATCTATAGAAATACTCAACCTAAATAGGCCAGGAGGAGAGATAGAGCCATCACAGTAGATTCTACTTTTTAGTAACATCGTCATCTCAGCATCATTCAAGTAACTCTAACACTCTAAACACGTCACCATAGTAACGCACCAGACCCCCCCCCCCACACACACACACAAATGTCCAGTTCTCCCCATTTAAAACCAGAGTCATGAGCTCGGTCTAGACAGTCAGATCATGACTTAACCGGTGACAGTAGACACCAGCATAGCGGATGTTTTGGCGGTGGGACTTAAGTTTGAGCCATCAACAAAAAAAAAAACATTTGTCAGGAAACCCTTTCGCTGCAGAAGTTCACAACGAGAGCGTTTAGGTTATATGGAAATATTTATGCTCAAATTGAAAAAAAATTATCATTCAACTAAATGAGGATTTCATTCATCCCTAAATCAAAGTGTAGACTACATCTCACATTCCAGTGTTGAACTTGTAAACAAGGCTGCATGGGATTTCTGTTAATGTGACTCCAATGGGAATGTCCGGCTTTTACTTGTGAATTTGACCGCCAAAACAACCACTCTGCAGATGTTGGCTAAAGCGGGTGGAATCGACCCCTTAGTCCTGTGAAACAGGGTTGACCCGGTGGACCGTTCAGGTTCTCTATTCCATCTTCCGGAGGGGAACCACCCTACTACAGGGGAACCTCCCCAAGATGATGCCCTAGGCTTTAGCTTAGAGGACTAACACGGTCTTGTGGCACGCAGACAAACCGGATTCAAACCCAGTCTGTCACACTAGCTGGGGTTCCCTTCAGGTCCGTTTCAGGGATCTGGGTTCTCCGGTTCTAGCACGGCCCAACCAGAGCAGACGGAGGAGTCCACACACACATACATACACAGATGTTGGTTTCTGAGCAGGCCTAAGAGGTCTGTCAATTGTATGTGTGTGTGTGTGTGTGTGTGTGTGTGTGTGTGTGTGTGTGTGTGTGTGTGTGTGTGTGTGTGTGTGTGGCCATGCAAGTATCTGTTTATAGGGATGTGATCACTAGGGCCCTAAATGCATCTGTCTCAACACAAACGCACGCCAGCAACGCCGTGCACACACACACGCGAGCAACGCCACGCACACACACACGCGAGCGCACAGCCACACTAATACCAAACTAAAAAAAAGGCTAAGTTCAAAGGAATTTAAATATTCAGGATTAAAAATAAAAAAAATTAAAAAGGAGGTATAAGTTAACTTTTAAGGTTAAATATATAAATCACAACTAATTTTTGAAGGACTAACTAAAAGGAGCATGCAAAACACTGCCATCTTGGCTCTGCTCTGGGTTGGTGTCCGAACAAAATGGACGGCTGTCCTAATCAAACAGACTAGGAGCAGGTCAGAGTGTATGTATACAAGTAACACACCCTTCCATTCTATAGGACAGACTAGCTGAGTGGTCAACAGAGTTCAAAAGCTCACATTCACATCTTAGGAACACATACGCACACACATTTACTCAGAGTATCATACCACACACATACACACACACACACACACACTCTCGTATGGTTCATCCTGCTTTGGTGGGTATGAGCTACCTTTGGCTCTGGGGTCAAAGGGTGAAAGGTCAGACCGACTCAACTCCACGGGTACACCATCCTGTCTCCATAGCAACAACCCCCTCTCCCCTAACACCCCCATAGTAACAACTCCTCAGTCCATACAGATGAATTCCCCTAGCAACACCATCCGGTCTCCAAAGCAACACTAAAAGCAGCACCTGAAATGGTGGGGTTCCCTAACTCTCTCAATATGTGGTCTAGTGGGCTGTGTGTGTGTGTGTGTGTGTGTGTGTGTAAAGAGGTATCAGTGGTGTCTCACTTTAAACTCAAACTTCTCTCTCCCTCACGTCCTCTACACGTCTCTCCCGGTCCTCTCCCTCCTCCTCCTCCTCCTCCTCCTCCTCCTCCTCGTCTGTCTATTTCTGGATCTGGAAGATGAAGAGTCGTAGGTTGATGTTCTTGGCGGCCAGTAGTTTGTTACACTCCACAGAGTCGGTGATGGGCAGGGGAACGTAGTCTGTCTCGTTGGTGTCGTTGCTGAACGCGTGATGGTGGATCACAGGCTTGATCCTCACGTCGTCGTACGGACCTTTCAACAGCAGGAAGGAACACTCTATAGCCGAGTTCACCTAGAAGGAAGAGGGTGAACGTTAGAGAGAGCGAGAGCGAGTCGAGAGCGAGCGTGTGTGTGTGTGTACCTTGCTCTTGAGGATGAGTTGGAAGGAGAGGGTGCGTTTGCAGGAGAGGTTAGGGTTGCGTTCAGAGTCGTTGACCCTGGCCTTCAGTACCCAGGTCTGGTTCAACACGGTGAAACGAGGACTCTCATAGTACAGACGGGTGATGAAGTCATCTGTCCGGTACGGCCTGAACTGGACCTCTGGACAGGGGAGAGAGATGGGGAAAGACTCATGTTTTCTGTGTGTGTGACTGGTCTTTTCAGACAGATTTAAATTATTGTCCTGGAAGTCAGATACTCAAATCAAATCAAATTTTATTTGTCACATACACATGGTTAGCAGATGTTAATGCGAGTGTAGCGAAATGCTTGTGCTTCTAGTTCCGACAATGCAGTAATAACCAACGAGTAATCTAACTAACAATTCCAAAACTACTACCTTATACACACACACAAGTGTAAAGGGATAAAGAATATGTACATAAAGATATATGAATGAGTGATGGTACAGAACGGCATAGGCAAGACACAGTAGATGGTATCGAGTACAGTATATACATATAAGATGAGTAATGTAGGGTATGTAAACAAAGTTGCATAGTTAAAGTGGCTAGTGATACATGTATTACATAAAGATGCAGTAGATGATATAGGTACAGTATATACATATCCATATGAGATGGGTAATGTAGGGGATGTAAACATTATATTAGGTAGCATTGTTTAAAGTGGCTAGTGATACATTTTTTACATCAATTTCCATTATTAAAGTGGCTGGAGTTGAGTCAGTGTGTTGGCAGCAGCCACTCAATGTTAGTGGTGGCTGTTTAACAGTCTGAAGGCCTTGAGCTGATGGCCAGAAGCTGTTTTTCAGTCTCTCTGTCCCTGCTTTGATGCACCTGTACTGACCTCGCCTTCTGGATGATAGCGGGGTGAACGGGCAGTGGCTCGGGTGGTTGTTGTCCTTGATGATCTTTATGGCCTTCTTGTAACATCGGGTGCTGTAAGTGTCCTGGAGGGCAGGTAGTTTGCCCCCCCTCGGTGATGCGTTGTGCAGACCTCACTACCCTCTGGAGAGCCTTACGGTTGTGGGCGGAGCAGTTGCCGTACCAGGCGGTGATACAGCCCGACAGGATGCTCTCGATTGTGCATCTGTATAAGTTTGTGAGTGCTTTTGGTGACAAGCCAAATTTCTTCAGCCTCCTGAGGTTGAAGAGGCGCTGCTGCGCCTTCTTCACAACGCTGTCTGTGTGGGTGGACCAATTCAGTTTGTCTGTGATGTGTACGCCGAGGAACTTAAAACTTTCTACCCTCTCCACTACTGTCCCGTCGATGTGGATAGGGGGGTGTTCCCTCTGCTGTTTCCTGAAGTCCACGATCATCTCCTTTATTTTGTTGACAATGAGTGGGAGGTTATTTTCCTGAAACCACACTCCAAGGGCCCTCACCTCCTCCCTGTAGGCCATCTCGTCATTGTTGGTAATCAAGCCTACCACTGTAGCGTCGTCTGCAAACTTGATGATTGAGTTGGAGGTGTGCGTGGCCACGCAGTCATGGGTGAATAGCGAGTACAGGAGAGGGCTCAGAACACACCCCTGTGGGGCCCCAGTGTTGAGGATCAGCGGGGTGGAGATGTTAGCTACCCTCAACACCTGGGGGCGGCCCGTCAGGAAGTCCAGGACCCATTTGCACAGGGCGGGGATGATACCCAAGGTCTCGAGCTTGATGACGTGTTTGGAGGGTACTATGGTGTTAAATGCTGAGCTGTAGTCGATGAACAGCATTCTCACATAGGTATTCCTCTTGTCCAGATGGGTTAAAGGCAGTGTGCAGTGTGGTTGCGTCGTCTAGGGTGTCAGGTAGGGTGGAGTTGATATGGTCCTTGACTAGTCTCTCAAAGCACTTCATGATGACGGAAGTGAGTGCTACGGGGCGGTAGTCGTTTAGCTCAGTTACCTTAGCTTTCTTGGGAACAGGAACAATGGTGGCCCTCTTGAAGCATGTGGGAACAGCAGACTGGGATAAGGATTGATTGAATATGTCCGTAAACACACCAGCCAGCTGGTCTGCGCATGCTCTGAGGGCGCGGCTGGGGATGCCGTCTGGGCCTGCAGCCTTGCGAGGGTTAAAACGTTTAAATGTTTTCCTCACGTCGGCTGCAGTGAAGGAGAGTCCGCAGGTTTGGTAGCGGGCCGTGTCAGTGGCACTGTATTGTCCTCAAAGCGAGCAAAAAAGTGATTTAGTCTGCCTGGGAGCAAGACATCCTGGTCCGTGACAGGGCTAGTTTTCTTTTTGTAATCCGTGATTGACTGTAGACCCTGCCACATACCTCGTGTCTGAGCCGTTGAAATGCGACTCTACTTTGTCTCTATACTGACGCTTAGCTTGTTTGATTGCCTTGCGGAGGGAATAGCTACACAGTTTGTATTCGGTCATGTTTCCGGTCACCTTGCCCTGGTTAAAAGCAGTGGTTCGCGCTTTCAGTTTCAGCGGATGTTGCCATCAATCCACGGTTTCTAGTTTGAGAATGTTTTAATCGTTGCTGTGGGTATAACATCGTCAATGCACTTTCTAATAAACTCGCTCACCGAATCAGCGTATTCGTCAATGTTGTTGTTGGACGCAATGCAGAGCATATCCCAATCCACGTGTGTGTATGTGTGTTTGACAGTGTGTACTGTGGATTAGGGCTGTTACGGTGACCGCATTACCGCCACACCGGCGGTCACGAGTCATGAAGGCAGTCAAATGTCACGTGGCCGTTTAGTCACGGTAATTAGTCTTCTCCAAACTCTGATGCTGCTGATGGTCATTAGTAGCCGACCAACCTTGCTAACTGCCTGGTTCTCAGCACTCCCTCTAAATCACTCTGACGTCAATGCAAATGTAATGGAAAATCTTATCAAACACTTCATGAGAGAACATGAGCTCATGTTGCGCAACATTTCTATAGGCTATGCAATTGTGAGAAAACAGAGTGATGGCCTCTTAAAAAGAGGAGGATCCCATCAGCTTTCTATAGGCTAGGCCAACTATATTTCTCAACTTTCCTAATGTTAAGCACATTGCTTCTCTTTACAACAGGAGTATAGCCAAACCTGACTGGCATGAAAATGAACCAGGGGAAAAGGGTTCTTCATTCACTATCTAAGTGCATAGATGACATGTATTTTTTCCTGCTTCCTGTTTTGAGACAGGTGCATGATAATGGTCCATTCTAAATCAAAACAAATGTCACATATTATATAGTATATGTAAAGGCAATATTAAATCAAGAATAGTGTGATGGGTGACAATATTAGCCTATCACTTCTGAATTATATATATTATATAGTATATGTAAAGACAATATTAAATCAAGAATAGTGTGATGGGTGACAACATTAGCCTATCACTTCTGAATTATATATCATCACTTGTGAACAATGCCCAGCGTAAGAAACTGCCTTTTTTTTGGCAAATTTTTCAAATCATAGTGACACACCTCATGTAGTCTAGCCCATAAAGCCTATATGTTTTGATAAGGTTTGTATAACAACTAAAGTGGCCAAATAACTTCTTAAAATGAAGCACATTAATCCACTTACAAGGGGTTTAGAGCCTAATTGGCATACATAAGCAGCACGTGAGCACCTGAGTTTCTCGGGGAGAAATGGCACAACGCAGCACTCCGGGCCGAGGGCACAACGCAGGACTCCGGGCCGAGGGCACAATGGGACTGGCCGCAAAAGGCCTGTTTTTTTTTAGGGTGCATTACGGCCAAAGGGTATGCCGCCGTGAAATTTGAGGCATTATCAAGTGCTTGTCAAATTGTGAATGAGAGACTGATGAAGTGTGTACAGTCTGTAAAAAAAAAACAAATCAGAGCTCCTGCCTTTCAAGCAACTTTTTTCATGAGTCACGTCATGCAGCCTTACAATGTATTAACAATCTAAACATATAGCCCAACGTTTATAGAACAAAGTCACATTAATAACTCTAAATTAAGCAGATAGTAGGACATATTTCTTTGTTAACCGCTCAACACAGAATAGCCGCATGTGCGCAATTCCTCAAATCGTAAGGAGAAAATAACATTTTATTCAGCTCTTTTTTTCAACTTTAATTCTTCATAATATAAAATAATGCCACGGAATTCTAAGCAAATCTTGTCTGTTAAACGATCTAGTGTAGCCCACAGCCATATGCCATAGCCAGATCAGGACCTAACATAAGGACAACTCAGAGTATTCTGTTCTTCTGAAATAGACTACATTTCCTTCATATCATGTTTCTTTAGACCTGTCTAAAATAAATAATGGATTTATTGTGAAGGTGTAGGCTGTTTTACTTGGATTCATTAGACTTTAAAAAAAATGTAGATGTTCCAAAGTTCTGCATCCGTGTGTGGAAGCTAGGAGATGCTAAATATGTTAATTAACGGTCAATTACCGTGAGACAGACAGTTATTTGCTTGACAATCACCAGCTGATGAAATTCCGTGACCGCGACAGACCGAACTGTGGAAGTCAAGTACTGCGTGTATCACAGCCTCCTCAATCATTTGTTATAGCCACCGTTTACAGGCCTCCTGAGCCATATACAGTGTTCCTTACTGAGCTCCCTGAACCTTGTAGTCAGGGCAGATAATATTCAAGTTTGTTTAGTGACACAGACCCAATCCAACAAGGTTTTCGGAGCCATCATTGACTCAGTGGGTTGTGTCTAACATGTCCGCCAGACCAACGCATTGCCAGAGTCATACCCTGGATCTAGTTTAGCCTGGTGGATATAAACATTCTGGATCTAAATGTTTTCCCTCATAATCCTGGAAGATTAGAAAATACCTGAGCCCAGATCAAGGCTCTGCATCGGTCCTCGTGCTTCTAGACTCCTCTTGACACCAGCGATCACCACATTCTTTTGGAAAGATTGGAAACCCTAAAATTGGTCTGCACAGACAAGTTCTTACTTGGTTTAGAGTTTAACTGTCAGAAAGATATCAGTTTGTCTCTGTGGATGGTTTATCCTCTGACAAATCAAATGTAAGTTCCGTTTTAGGTCCACTATTGTTTTCACTATATATTCTACATCCTGGTGATGTCATTCGGAAAGACAGTATCAACTTTTTCGGCTATGCGGATGCAACACAGCTGTACATTTCGATGAAACATGGTGAAGCACCAAAATTGCCTACCCTGGATGCCTGAGTTTCAGACATAAGGAAGTGGATGGCAGAAAATGTGACAAAAACAGAGATGCTAGTTCTAGGTCCCGAGAAAGAAAGATCTTCTGTTGGATCTGACAATTCATCTTGATGGATGGACAGTCGTCTCAAATAAAACTGAAGGACCTCAGTGTTACTCTGGACCGTGATCTCTCATTGGACGAACATATTTCAAGGATAGCTCCCCCCATCTTCGTAACATTGCAAAAACACTAAACTTTTTGTAAAACAAAATTATGCAGAAAAGCAAATCCATGCTTTTGTCACTTCTAGATTAGACTACTGCGATGCTCTACTTTTCGGCTCCCCGGATAAAGCATTAAATAAACTTCCGTTAGTGCTAAAACACAGCTGCTAGAATCTCCACACAGCTGCTAGAATCTCCACACAGCTGCTAGAATCTCCACACAGCTGCTAGAATCTCCACACAGCTGCTAGAATCTCTACACAGCTGCTAGAATCTCTACACAGCTGCTAGAATCTCTACACTGGCTTCCTGTTGAGGCTAGGTCTGATTTCACGGTCAACAATAATAAAACATATTTATAATTTACAAAATGTAAAGGTTTTACTGCTAACCTACAAAGCATCACATGGGCTTGCTCCTACCCATCTCTCCGATTTGGTCCTGCCGTACATACCCACACGTACGCTACGGTCACAAGACGCAGGCCTCGTTATTGTCCCTAGAATTTCTAAGCAAACAGCTGGAGGCAGGGCTTTCTCCTATAGAGCTCCATTTTTATAGTATGGTCTGAATACCCATGTGAGAGACGCAGACTCGGTCTCAACCTTTAAGTCTTTATTGAAGACTCATCTCTTCAGTCAGTCCTATGATTGAATGTAGTCTGGCCCAGGGGTGCGAAGGTGAACGGCAAGGCACTGGAGCGACGAACCGCCCTTTCTGTCTCTGCCTGGCCGGCTCCCCTCTCTCCACTGGGATTCTCTGCCTCTAAACCCCGTTACAGGGGCTCAGTCACTGGCTTACTAGTGCTCTCGCATGGCGTACCCATTAAAGGGGTGCGTCACATCATGCAAGGCTTTTCCTCGCTATACTCAACATGTGTGTTGAGTCACTGACATGATCTTCCTGTCTGGTGGGACTCATGCGGTGGAGGAGATCTTCATGGGAGATCTTCGTGGGCTATACTCGGCCTCGTCTCCGGGTGGTAAGATGGTGATCTGTTGGAATCCCTCTAGTCGTGTGGTGGCTGTGCTTTGGCAAAGTGGGTGGGGTTATATCCTGTCTGGTTGGCCCTGTCTGAGGTTATCGTCAGACCACCCGTCCGTCCATCCATCTCAGCTTCCAGTGTCTATGCTGTATAGTGTATGTGTCGGGGGGCTAGGGTCAGTCTGTCCTGTCTGGTGAAATTCTGGTGTCAGTATCTATGCTGTAATACTGTATGTGCCGGGGGCTAAGTCTGTCCTGTCTGGTGAAATTCTGGTGTCAGTATCTATGCTGTAATACTGTATGTGCCGGGGGGCTAGGGTCAGTCTGTCCTGTCTGGTGAAATTCTGGTGTCAGTATCTATGCTGTAATACTGTATGTGCCGGGGGGGCTAGGGTCAGTCTGTCCTGTCTGGTGAAATTCTGGTGTCAGTATCTATGCTGTATAGTGTATGTGCCGGGGGGATAGAGTCAGTCTGTCCTGTCTGGTGAAATTCTGGTGTCCTGTGGGAACATAAGTATGCTCCCTCTCATTCTCCCATCTCTCTCTCTCTTTAGGAGGACCTTAGCCCGAGGACCTGAGCCCTAGGACCATGCCTCAGGATGTCCTGGCTTGATGCCTCGTGGTTGTCCCCAGCCCACCTGGTCATGCTGTTGCTCCAGTTTTAACTGTTTTGCCTGCAGCTATGGAACCCCTGACCTGTTCACTGGATGTGCTACCTTTTCTAGGACCTGCTGTTCTCGACTCCCTCTCTCTCTACTGTACCTGCTGTTCTCGACCCCCTCTCTAATGTACCTGCTGTTCTCGACCCCCTCTCTCTCTACAGTACCCGCTGTTCTCGACCCCCTCTCTAATGTACCTGCTGTTCTCGACCCCCCCTCTCTCTACTGTACCCGCTGTTCTCGACCCCCTCTCTCTACTGTACCTGCTGTTCTCGACCCCTCTCTCTAATGTACCTGCTGTCTTGACCCCCTCTCTCTACTGTACCTGCTGTTCTCGACCCCCTCTCTCTCTACTGTACCTGCTGTTCTCGACCCCCTCTCTCTCTACTGTACCCGCTGTCTTGACCCCCTCTCTCTCTACTGTACCTGCTGTTCTCGACCCCCTCTCTCTCTACTGTACCCGCTGTCTTGACCTCTGATTTCTCAGCTATGAAAAGCCAACTGATATTTACTCCACAGGTGCCCACCTGTTGCACCCTCTACAACCACTGGGATTATTATTTGACCCTGCTGCTCATCTATAAACGTTTGAACATCTTGAAGAACAATCTGGCCTTAATGGCCATGTACTGTTATCTCCACCCCTCACAACCATAAGAGGACTGGTCACCAGAGCCTGGTTCCTCTCTACCCAGCACAGCCATAAGAGGACTGGCCGCCATAGCCTCGTTCCTCTCTACCCAGCACAGCCAGAAGAGGACTGGCCACCATAGCCTCGTTCCTCTCTACCCAGCACAGCCAGAAGAGGACTGGCCACCAGAGCCTGGTTCCTCTCTACCCAGCACAGCCAAAGAGGACTGGCCACCAGAGCCTGGTTCCTCTCTACGTTTCATCCTAGGTTCTGGCCTTTCTAGGGAGTTTTTCCTAGCCACCATGCTTCTACATCTGCATTGTTGCTGTTTGGGGTTTTAGGCTGGTTTCTGTATAGCACTTTGTGACATCTGCTGATGTAAAAAGGGCTTTATAAATAAATGTAATTTGATTTGACAGTGTGGAAGTAAGGTAGTTTTTTTTTGACAGTGTTGAAGTAAGGTACTGTGTGTGTGACAGTGTGTACCTAGCCTACCTGTGAAGCCTATCTTCTCGTAACAGAGCAGGGAGAATATAGAGTTGTAAAGGGTTAGTTCTCTGCTGTGGCTCTGGTCCATCTCCCCCAGGATGCCCATCAGCTCTGTGCCAGTCTTGGTGGGATGGCAGCACTCCTCCTCGTGGGCCGGTAGCTCGTGGAACGGTCCCTTCCATGGGCAGCCAATCCGCTTATACTTACACTGCGTCACCCTGGCAACACATCAGGAAGTGGGAGTTTAGGGCCAATCATGGGAGTGCATCGCTTAAAGCCATCACCCTACAGATCTGCAAACATGGAGGGGTTAGGGCCAAGGGGGGGGGGGTAAGAATGATTTGGGACCGGCTGTGTAATTTCTGCTGGTTCTGTCATTGACCCTATTGCAGGTGTTGTCTGGTAGGGTGTGTTATTGCTGAGCGATTAACTAAAATATTGGTTATTCATCGTTTTTTTTTAAAATGACCCCTTTTTCATGGTATCCAACCATCTTGTCTCATCGCTACAACTCCCGTACAGGCTCGGGAGAGACGAAGGTTGAAAGTCATGCGTCCTCCGATACACAACCCAACCAGCCGTACTGCTTCTTAACACAGCGCGCATCCAACCTGGAAGCCAGCCGCACCAAAGTATCGGAGGAAACACCGTGCACCTTGCGACCTTGGTTAGCGCGCACTGTGCCCGGCCCGCCACAGGAGTCGCTGGTGCGCGATGGGACAAGGATATCCCTACCGGCCAAACCCTCCCTAACCCGGACGACGCTAGGCCAATTGTGCGTCGCCCCACGGACCTCCCGGTCGCAGCCGGTTACAACAGAGCCTGGGCGCGAACCCAGAGTCTCTGGTGGCACAGCTGGCGCTGCAGTACAGCGCCCTTAACCACTGCGCCATCCGGGACCCCCTATTTCTTTTTAACAAGTAATTGAATTATTTTAATTTTGTTCATTTTTTTCCCGTGAGCTCAATGCACACATTGCAGTTTCTCTAGAGATAAGTCAGATCCAGCCTGAACTGTGAGATGTAGCAGGAAGTTGTAGTTTCCAACAGGCCAATATTATACATAGTTTAACAAAGAAAACGTGGTAACTAACTACAATGACCATAATCCATTGAGCACCTATTGGTCCGGTGTGTGTGTTTCTTTTACACCTGCTACGGAATAGACAGAAGACGGTGCAATCGAGAGCAGCCGTTGCTTCACCGGGTATCTTTACCTGAAAATACATGATCTAAGTGATTGATAGTTGGTATTCAGCAGTCATAAAAGTATGCCTTATTTACTTTGAAGAACTACTAAAATGTTGATATTGTCAGACAGCAGCTCGAAATATGAATAAATTATCACTAATAAGCAGTAATGGGCCGTCACTATCATCATGGGACTCTTATTAATTGTTATATTCTGTGTTGTTACAGAATTCAACCCACATAATTAATTTAATGTTTAAAAAAAATTATAGAACCAAAACGACCTCAAAACACTAATCGCTCAGCACTAGTGTTAGTGTGTGTGTTAGTGTATGTGTGTGTGTGTGTTAGTGTGTGTACCAATGAGGTGTGTACCTGTCTTGACACTCCTCTTTCTGGTGCCTCTCTAGGCTGGAGCGAGGGAACTGTTTGAGACAGAAGGGACAGTCTGTGGGCAGCTCACTCACAGCCTTCTCTACAGCCAGGTTCCTACAACACAGAGACTTGGTGATCTCACACCTGAGGGGATGGGGGGAGAGAAAGAGGGGGGGGGGAGAAAGATGGGGCACACTCAATCAACCAATTATACACTGAACAAAAAAATATATAAAAACGCACCATGCAACAATTTAAAATATTTTACATATATCAATTACTCACTCAGTCAATTCAAGTGCATCTGTAAACTGTGTGTGCGTGTACAGACCTGCAGTTAGGACACGTGGCCTGCTCCTCTTTCAGACGAGAGTCAGCCAGCAGGTGGATGAAACAACCAGCACACATCAGGTGACCGTTGGTGCACTGTAGAGAAGAGAGGAAAGGGTTAATGTAGGTGTGTCTGGTGTGTCCATACTGTTGACATGAGTCTTTAGAAATCAGTGTTAATATGCTCATTTGCTTTGGGGTGGGGAAGAGCATCTCGTGGTTATTTGAGGGCATGAGAGCAGTTCACTCTGTGTAAGGTGATATCTTGGGGCTTTCCTATTTCCTAGGGTGGTTAGCCTGGGATAATCAATGTGCAGAACAGACATCTGCAGGTGTTCATGTCTTATTGGCACATCTGAATAGAAATGGCTCAGGTGCCATTTTGAACACCTACATCCTGAGGATTTATAGATCATCTCTTTTGCAGCGCTGAGTACTGTCTACCGGTATTATTTATAGGTCATCATTTCTCTGTGCAGCGCTGAGCACTGGCTAACCCTTCTGAACACGGTACCCACTGAGCTAGCGGCTAGCCTGCGTCCCTGGGCCCAACATCCGCTCTTCACCCATCTAGCTAACGTTACAGCCCACGACAGGTGCTGATCAGTAGGCTTACAGATTTTCCTCAACCCCTACTTCATGCCTGACATTCATAACCTGTGAAGCTAAATAGACATGTTATTTGGGTCTATTTAATACGAAGTTAGTTAGCTCGCTGGCTAATATTGACAGGTGGGACACAGTTGGTAGGCCAGGACAGATGTTTGACAGCATTTACCTGATAAACGGAGGCTTTGGGCAGATCTAAACACACCGTGCAGCACAACACTGAATACAGCCTCTCTTCCAGCTTTCCCGACTCTCCCTCCGGCAATCTCATCCGCTTCTTGGGCGGCGGCTCGTCCGGGTCCGAATCGGGCCCGAGTCCCTCTCCTCTTCGGAAGCCCACCTCCTCTTGCATTGACGGCCCACCGACCACAGTCTCCAGAGCTGCCCCCACCGCACCAACCCCCAGGCCGCCTGAGGAGCCTGGAGCCGCCGCGACGCCCACCTCACCACGCTCTTCCATCGAGGACATGGTGGTTGTCAGGCGGAATCGAGCGACCTGTTAGCGAGCTGGCAGATTTAGCGACCCCAGGCTCGGCAAGGGAGAGCCAGGACAGCCGGAATGGACGTTAGCTAGTGAGTTAGCTAGTTAGCTAGCTAGTTTAGTAAGCAATGTTGCGCAATACGCGTTGAATTTTAACAAACGGACGTTTTTAGTAATTTTCCAAAAATATATTTTTTTTTTTTTTTAATGGTCGTTTTCGTATAGAAATGTAGCGTTGTTGACTGTGGCAGTTTTAACGAATATATTCAGCTAGCTACATGCTATAGCTAACAAGCTCACAAAAACACTCCTGTCCTCGTCTAGCTAGAACAAAACAACCCGTCAGAGATGTTTTTTGTGTTGTCAAGTCGCAGTTATTTGCCGTGACAGCGCATGAGCGGCCGTTCATAACGGCCCGGTTCGGCTGGTCGGTAAACGTTTTTTTCCTCTCTCCTGTTGCCAACTCGCTATCCACTGGACCTCCGGGAGGGACGTGTCAGTTTTGGAGAAAAAAAATCAAGAGAGATGTTCAGACAGGTCGCTGGGATTTGCCTAGTTGAACTACACAGACATCTTTGTTTTTCTCCTGTCCGGACCCTCCTCCTCCTCCTCTCCCCCCGACTTCACTACACCCTAGCTCGGCTGCACCTTCCAATCCTAACCGGTGTTACTCAGCTATGGTCACAAAAACAGCAAATCCCGAGTTTCGTTGCTTGATAAACTGTCAATATTTTTGCCAGCTGCTGTTATGGCCTCCCTTTGACAGTCCTTGAGCTGCGTCGCAGATTGGCTAACAGTGGAATGTGTTTTTTCTGTAGCAGATGACTTGGGGGGGTCTTTAAACAGTGGGTGCGCATGCGCGGTTGCGGTCTGCAGGGTGCGTGTGGGTGACCGGGTAGAATTTTGGACTTGAAAGGTGACCAGAACCCGATATGCGACAAAATGGAGCACCTCACCTGAAGGGCATCACCTGCCTAGACACGGCTAGACATAATCTGACACATCATGCTACCTGAAACCCTGTTTGGCCTCTGCACCATTGATAGCCAACTAAATGTAGCAACAATAGGCCTATATATCCATCATTTGTCAAATTATGTAATAGACTAACACATTGGGTGATAGCAGCAGAACCCAGGTGTTGTGATCTTGTTGATAATTATTATTACACTTTTTGGTCATACAAAACATTGCCACAACTGTTTATCTTGTGTCTGACACAGAAGATAAACAGTCAAAAGATGCTGTTAGAAGGGGGTAATGAGGAGGCCTGGTGTCAGCTATCTGATTGGGCAGGGTGGGGTCGCTGCCTGGGATTGGCCAAAGGGACATGCCTTATATGGCTAAATGACATGACCAGAGACCAACATCTCCTACACACACACACACACACACACACACACACACACACACACACACACACACACACACACACAGCTGTCACTACCTTAACGTACGTCACTGGGGCCAAGCTCCCTGCCACCCAGGACCTCTATACCAGGCGGTGTCAGAGGAAGGCCCAAAAATTGTCAAAGACTCCAGCCACCCAAGTCAGACGTTTCTCTCCGCTACCACACAGCAACCGATGAACCAAGTCTGGAATCAACAAGACAGTGAACAGCTTCTACCTCCAAGCCAGAAGACTGCTAAATAGTTAATTATAAGTGCATATCTACCTCAATTACCTCGTACGCCTGCATATCGACTCAGTACTCGTACCCCTGCATATCGACTCAGTACTCGTACCCCTGCATATTGACTCAGTACTCGTACCCAGCGTATGTGCCCCTGCATATTGACTTAGTACTCGTACCCAACGTATGTGCCCCTGCATATTGACTCAGTACTCGTACCCAGCGTATGTGCCCCTGCATATTGAGTCAGTACTCGTACCCAACGTATGTGCCCCTGCATATTGACTCAGTACTCGTACCCAGCGTATGTGCCTCTGCATATTGACTGAGTACTCGTACCCAACGTATGTGACCCTGCATATTGACTCAGTACTCATACCCAACGTATGTGCCCCTGCATATTGACTCAGTACTCGTACCCAACGTATGTGCCCCTGCATATTGACTCAGTACTCGTACCCAGCGTATGTGCCTCTGCATATTGACTGAGTACTCGTACCCAATGTATGTGACCCTGCATATTGACTCAGTACTCGTACCCAAGTATGTGCCCCTGCATATTGACTCAGTACTCGTACCCAACGTATGTGCCCCTGCATATTGACTCAGTACTCGTACCCAGCGTATGTGCACTAAAAACAGGTCCCTTTCCCTTTTACACTCAGGAGGTGACCGGAAGTGAATCCACAAGTCACACTGTCACTGGTGACACCCATCATCATCCCCTACCTCTCACAATGAACCACACCAAAATCAACTTCACTTACTTCAAAAACCTACTTAACAACTTAACCTAACTCACTTAACTTAACTTAAACTTAGCCAGGCTACAGTTGAATCACCAAGACTGCATATCCAAAAACCGTCTTCGGGATTCGGTTGTGGCTTCACTGACTGTTTATCATCAAGACATCACATGACTACATTCCCCACATTGGCCTAGTTAGTACCGTCATACTAAACTGGCGGCCCGCGGACCGGACCCGGACCCAGAACGTAGTCAATATGCCCCCCCCTCCCTTTCGACCGCTTGTATCATATAAACACACATGAGACATGGCAGAATGCCTAGCATTGCAGAAAATATGCCTTAAATCGTTTTGTTTTTTAAATCTCTGCCACATGGCAAAATGTGTAGAAACTGCAACATTTTCTCTCTGCCAACAAGAGGGGTGTGAACAGTTTAGGGTCGCATGGGTTGCGAGGTGGGGATTTTGTTACTACGCTGATAAATTCCATCCAGACCTTTTGGGAAATTTGTGTGACCGGACTTTCTCAAATAGTAATAGAGTGCCCCTAGCACTCTAGCAGTTGTCGTTCCTCAGATACCACTACAGCTGCAAGCTCCCTCCATGTGCACCAGGTGGTGCAAATACCCTACAAATGCTATTGTTCTCAACTTAAACTAAAAGCATATCTACACTGAACAAAAAATATAAACGCAACATACAACAATTTCAATGATTTTACTGAGTTACAATTTATATAAAAGGAAATCAGTCAATTTAAATCAATTCACTAGGTCCTAATCTATGGATTTCACATAAACTGGGAATACAGATATTAATCTGTTGGTCACACAGGGAGGGAGGGAGGGAGGGGGAGAGGGAGAGAGAGGGAAAGACAGAGAGAGGGATGGAGGGGGAGGGAGAGAGAGAGAGGAGGGAGAGGGAGAGAGAGGGGGGAGGGAGGGAGAGAGGGAGGGGGAGAGAGGGAGGAAGGGAGAGAGGGAGGAAGGGAGAGAGATAGGGGGAGAGGGAGAGGGGGAGGGAGGGGGAGGGAGGGAGGGGGAGAGAGGGAGGAAGGGAGAGAGATAGGGGGGGGAGAGGGGGAGGGGGAGAGAGGGAGTGCGGGAGGGGAAGAGGGAGAGAGAGAGAGAGGGAGGGAGGAATGGAGAGGGGGAGAGAGTGAGAGAAATACGAGGGAGAGAGGGAGGGGGAGGGAGGGAGAGAGAGGGAGGGGGAGAGAGAGAGAGAAAGGGAGGGAGGGAGGGGAGAGAGGGAGTGTGGGAGGGGGAAAGAGGGAGAGAGAGAGAGGGGGGAGGGAGGGGAGGGAGGGAGAGAGATAGGGGGAGGGGGGGAGGGAGGGGGAGAGGGAGGGAGGGAGGGGGAGAGAGATAGGGGGAGGGGGTGGGAGGGGGAAAGAGGGGGAGAGAGAGAGAGGGGGAGGGAGGGAGGGGGAGAGAGAGAGGGGAGGGAGGGGGAAAGAGAGGGAGGGAGAGGGGGAGTGCGGGAGAGGGGGAAGAGGGAGAGAGAGAGAGGGAGAGAGAGAGAGAGGGAGGGAGGGAGGGAGAGAGGGAGGGAGGAATGGAGAGGGGGAGAGAGTGAGAGAAAGGGACGGAGAGAGGGAGGGGGAGAGGAGAGGGGGAGGGAGGAGAGAGGGGAGGGGGAGAGAGGGAGTGCGGGAGGGGGAAAGGGAGGGAGAGGGAGGGAGGTAGTGGTAGTAGTAATGATGATTGTAGTAGTAGTAGTAATGATGATTGTAGTAGTAGTAGTAATGATGATGGTAGTAGTAGTAGTAATGATGATGGTAGTTGTAGTAGTAATGATGATGGTAGTAGTAGTAGTAATGATGATGGTAGTAGTAGTAGTAGTAGTAGTAGTAGTAGTAGTAATGATGATGGTAGTAGTAGTAGTAGTAATGATGATGGTAGTAGTAGTAGTAGTAGTAGTAATGATGATGGTAGTAGTAGTAGTAGTAATGATGATGGTAGTAGTAGTAGTAATGAAGATGGTAGTAGTAGTAGTAGTAATGATGATGGTGGTAGTAGTAGTAGTAATGATGATGGTAGTAGTAGTAGTAGTAATGAAGGTGGTAGTAGTAGTAGTAGTAGTAATGATGATGGTGGTAGTAGTAGTAGTAATGATGATGGTGGTAGTAGTAGTAGTAATGATGATGGTGGTAGTAGTAGTAGTAATGATGATGGTGGTAGTAGTAGTAGTAATGATGATGGTAGTTGTAGTAGTAATGATGATGGTAGTAGTAATGATGATGGTAGTAGTAATGATGGTGGTAGTTGTAGTAGTAGTAATGATGGTGGTAGTAGTAGTAGTAACGATGGTGGTAGTAGTAGTAGTAATGATGGTGGTAGTAGTAGTAGTAATGATGGTGGTAGTTGTAGTAGTAGTAATGATGGTGGTAGTAGTAGTAGTAATGATGGTGGTAGTAGTGGTAATGATGGTGGTAGTAGTAGTAGTAGTAGTAATGATGATGGTAGTAGTAATGATGATGGTAGTAGTACATTTACATTTACATTTAAGTCATTTAGCAGACGCTCTTATCCAGAGCGACTTACAAATTGGTGCATTCACCTTATGACATCCAGTGGGACAGTCACTTAACAAGTAGTAGTAGTAGTAATGATGATGGTAGTAGTAGTAATGATGATGGTAGTAGTAGTAATGATTGTGGTAGTAGTAGTAGTAATGATGATGGTAGTAGTAGTAATGATTGTGGTAGTAGTAGTAGTAATGATGATGGTAGTAGTAGTAGTAATGATGATGGTAGTAGTAGTAATGATTGTGGTAGTAGTAGTAGTAATGATGGTGGTAGTAGTAGTAGTGATGGTGGTAGTAGTAGTAGTAATGATTGTGGTAGTAGTAGTAGTGATGGTGGTAGTAGTAGTAGTAATGATGGTGGTAGTTGTAGTAGTAGTAATGATGATGGTAGTAGTAGTAGTAGTGATGATGATGGTAGTAGTAGTAGTAATGATGATGGTAGTTGTAGTAGTAATGATGATGGTAGTAGTAGTAAATGATGATGGTAGTAGTAGTAGTAATGATGATGGTAGTAGTAGTAGTAGTAGTAATGATGATAGTAGTAGTAATGATGATGGTAGTAGTAGTAATGATGGTGGTAGTAGTAGTAATGATGATGGTAGTAGTAGTAATGATGGTGGTAGTAGTAGTAGTAATGATGATGGTAGTAGTAGTAATGATTGTGGTAGTAGTAGTAGTAATGATGGTGGTAGTTGTAGTAGTAGTAATGATAGTGGTAGTAGTAGTAGTAATGATGATAGTAGTAGTAGTAGTAGTGATGGTGGTAGTAGTAGTAGTAGTAGTAATGATGGTGGTAGTAGTGATGGTGGTAGTAGTAGTAGTAATGATAGTGGTAGTTGTAGTAGTAGTAGTAGTAGTAATGATGGTGGTAGTAGTAGTAGTAATGATGGTGGTAGTTGTAGTAGTAATGATGGTGGTAGTAGTAGTAATGATGGTGGTAGTAGTAGTAGTAATGATGATGGTAGTTGTAGTAGTAATGATGATGGTAGTAGTAATGATGGTGGTAGTTGTAGTAGTAGTAATGATGGTGGTAGTAGTAGTAGTAATGATGGTGGTAGTAGTAGTAGTAGTAATGATGATGGTAGTAGTAGTAGTAGTAATGATGGTGGTAGTTGTAGTAGTAGTAATGATGATGGTAGTAGTAGTAATGATGATGGTAGTAGTAGTAGTAGTAATGAAGATGGTAGTAGTAGTAGTAGTAATGAAGATGGTAGTAGTAGTAGTAGTAATGATGATGGTAGTAGTAGTAGTAGTAGTAATGATGATAGTAGTAGTAATGATGATGGTAGTAGTAGTAATGATGGTGGTAGTAGTAGTAATGATGATGGTAGTAGTAGTAATGATGGTGGTAGTAGTAGTAGTAATGATGATGGTAGTAGTAGTAATGATTGTGGTAGTAGTAGTAGTAATGATGGTGGTAGTTGTAGTAGTAGTAATGATAGTGGTAGTAGTAGTAGTAATGATGATAGTAGTAGTAGTAGTAGTGATGGTGGTAGTAGTAGTAGTAATGATAGTGGTAGTTGTAGTAGTAGTAGTAGTAATGATGGTGGTAGTAGTAGTAGTAATGATGGTGGTAGTTGTAGTAGTAATGATGGTGGTAGTAGTAGTAACGATGGTGGTAGTAGTAGTAATGATGGTGGTAGTAGTAGTAGTAATGATGGTGGTAGTAGTAGTAGTAATGATGATAGTAGTAGTAATGATGATGGTAGTAGTAGTAATGATGATGGTAGTAGTAGTAGTAATGATGATGGTAGTAGTGATGATGGTAGTAGTAGTAGTAATGATGATGGTAGTAGTAGTAGTAGCAATGATGATGGTAGTAGTAGTAGTAGTAGTAGTAGTAATGATGATGGTAGTAGTAGTAGTAGTAGTAGTAGTAGTAGTAGTAATGATGATGGTAGTAGTAGTAGTAATGATGATGGTAGTAGTAGTAGTAGTAATGATGATGGTAGTAGTAGTAGTAGTAATGATGATGGTAGTAGTAGTAATGATTGTGGTAGTAGTAGTAGTAATGATGGTGGTAGTTGTAGTAGTAGTAATGATGATGGTAGTAGTAGTAGTAGTAGTAATGATGGTGGTAGTAGTAGTAGTAGTAGTAATGATGATAGTAGTAGTAATGATGGTGGTAGTAGTAGTAGTAGTAGTAATGATGATGGTAGTAGTAGTAATGATGATGGTAATAGTAGTAATGATTGTGGTAGTAGTAGTAGTAATGATGGTGGTAGTTGTAGTAGTAGTAATGATGATGGTAGTAGTAGTAGTGATGCTGGTAGTAGTAGTAGTAATGATGGTGGTAGTAGTTGTAGTAATGATGGTGGTAGTTGTAGTAGTAGTAATGATGATGGTAGTTGTAGTAGTAGTAATGATGATGATGGTAGTAGTAGTAGTAGTAGTGCATACGTAGAATGTATGCACACATGACTGTAAGTCGCTTTGGATAAAAGCGTCTGCTAAATGGCATATATTATTATTATTATTATTATTATTATGATGGTGGTAGTAGTAGTAGTAATGATAGTGGTAGTTGTAGTAGTAGTAGTAGTAATGATGGTGGTAGTAGTAGTAGTAATGATGGTGGTAGTAGTAGTAGTAATGATAGTGGTAGTTGTAGTAGTAATGATGGTGGTAGTAGTAGAAGTAATGATGGTGGTAGTAGGACAGAGGAGGGCGGAGCGAAGGAGGACAGAGGAGGGCAGAGCGGAGCGAGGGAGAACAGAGGAGGGCAGAGCGAGGGAGGACAGAGGAGGGCAGAGCGAGGGAGGACAGAGGAGGGCAGAGCGGAGCGAGGGAGGACAGAGGAGGGCAGAGCGAGGGAGGACAGAGGAGGGCAGAGCGAGGGAGGACAGAGGAGGGCAGAGCGGAACGAGGGAGGACAGAGGAGGGCAGAGTGGAGCGAGGGAGAACAGAGGAGGGCAGAGCGGAGCGAGGGAGGACAGAGGAGGGCAGAGCGGAGCGAGGGAGGACAGAGGAGGGCAGAGCGGAGCGAGGGAGGACAGAGGAGGGCAGAGCGAGGGAGGACAGAGGAGGACAGAGGAGGGCAGAGCGAGGGAGGACAGAGGAGGGCAGAGCGGAGCGAAGGAGGACAGAGGAGGACAGAGGAGGGCAGAGCGGAGCGAGGGAGGACAGAGGAGGGCAGAGCGGAGCGAGGGAGGACAGAGGAGGGCAGAGCGGAGTGAGGGAGGACAGAGGAGGGCAGAGCGGAGCGAAGGAGGACAGAGGAGGGCAGAGCAAGGGAGGACAGAGGAAGGACAGAGGAGGGCAGAGCGAGGGAGGACAGAGGAGGGCAGAGTGAGGGAGGACAGAGGAGGGCAGAGCGGAGCGAGGGAGGACAGAGGAGGACAGAGCGGAGCGAGGGAGGACAGAGGAGGGCAGAGCGAGGGAGGACAGAGGAGGGCAGAGCGGAGCGAGGGAGGACAGAGGAGGGCATAGCGGAGCGAGGGAGTTCAGAGGGCAGAGCGAGGGAGGACAGAGGAGGGCAGAGCGGAGCGAAGGAGGACAGAGGAGGGCAGAGTGGGGCGAGGGAGAACAGAGGAGGGCAGAGCGGAGCGAGGGAGGACAGAGGAGGGCAGAGCGAGGGAGGACAGAGGAGGGCAGAGCGAGGGAGGACAGAGGAGGGCAGAGCGGAGCGAAGGAGGACAGAGGACAGAGGAGGGCAGAGCGGAGCGAGGGAGGACAGAGGAGAGCGGAGCGAGGGAGGACAGAGGAGGGCAGAGCGGAGCGAAGGAGGACAGAGGAGGGCAGAGCGAGGGAGGACAGAGGAGGGCAGAGGAGGGCAGAGCGGAGCGAAGGAGGACAGAGGAGGGCAGAGTGAGGGAGGACAGAGGAGGGCAGAGCGGAGCGAGGGAGGACAGAGGAGGGCAGAGCGAGGGAGGACAGAGGAGGGCAGAGTGAGGGAGGGCAGAGGAGGGCAGAGGAGGAGGCACCGGAAACCTGGATTCAGAAGAGCTTCTGACTGAGAACACGACACGGTACACACACACGTGCACTCTGAAGACACGTGCACATGCTAGTGAGCCTTGTGAGGGTCTAACTGCATACATCAAGAACTAATAAAGGTCTGTGTGTGTGTTTGACAGGCTGCGGGTGAACAGTGACAGTGCTTCGTTGCCTGGGAGACAGAGGGCAGTGAAAGCCCCTTCCAAAAGATCCCCCTCTCCTCCATGACACACCAAAACACAGGGTAGGACATTCCATGCACGTGCACGCACACACACCTGAAATGTACCAAAAACACATCAGCAATTGTTTTCTCTCTCCCCCTCTTTCTCTCTCCCTCTCTCTCATTTTACCCTCCCTCTCTCTCTCTCTCTAATTTGTCCCCTTCCTCACGCTCTCCTTTTCCCCCTCTTTCGTGCTCTCTCCCCCCCCCTCTCTCCTTTTCCCTTTCTCTCTCTCTGTCTCCCCCCTCTCTCTCTCTGTCTCTCTCTCAGGAATCTCTGGAGCGTAGGCATACCTTTGACAGTGTGAGGCAGAGAGCAGGACCGGTACCTGGAGAATAACTTATTTTTGGTTATGCGCCATGGAGAAGGCTGAAATTAAATACATTCAAAGAAATGTATTGCAGATAGTTCATTTGAAGCATTGCAGATGTGCAGGTGTTTCATTTGGAGATATAGGTGGGGCTGGATACTGTAGGTCTGAGGCCACTCAAACATCTTTCCCTTCCCCTCTCTCTCCCTTCCTCCTCTCTCTCCCTTCCCCTCTCTCTCCCTTCCCCCTCTCTCTCCCTTCCCCTCTCTCTCCCTTCCCTCTCTCTCCCCTCCCCCTCTCTCTCCCTTCCCCCTCTCTCACCCTTCCCCTCTCTCTCCCTTCCCTCTCTCTCTCCCTTCCCCCTCCCTCTCCCTTCCCCTCTCTCTCCCTTCCCCTCTCTCTCCCTTCCCCTCTCTCTCCCTTCCCCCTCCCTCTCCCTTCCCCCTCTCTCTCCCTTCCCCTCTCTCTCCCTTCCCCCTATCTCTCCCTTCCCCCTCTCTCCATTCCCTCTCTCCCAACCCCCTCTCTCTCCCCTTCCCCTTTCTCTCCCTTACCCCTCTCTCTCCCTTCCCCTCTCTCTTCCTTCCTCCTCTCTCTCTCTCTCTCCCCCTCTCTCTCCCTTCCCTCGCTCTCTCCCTTCCCCCTCCCTCTCCCTTCCCCCTCTCTCTCCCTTCCCCTCTCTCTCCCTTCCCCCTCTCTCTCCCTTCCCCTCTCTCTTTTCCTCCCTCTCCCTTCCCCTCTCTCTCTTCCCCCTCTCTCTCCCTCCCCCTCTCTCTCCCTTCCCCCTCTCTCTCCCTACCCCCTCTCTCTCCTTCCCCTCTCTCTTCCTTCCCCTCTCTCTTCCTTCCCCTCTCTCTCCCTTCCCCTCTCTCTCCCTTCCCCCTCTCTCTCCCTTCCCCTCTCTCTCCCTTCCCCTCTCTCTCCCTTCCCCTCTCTCTCCCTTCCGCTCTCTCTCCCTTCCCCTCTCTCTCCCTTCCTCTCTCTTCCTTCCCCTCTTCCCTTCCCCCTCTCTCTCCCTTCCCTCTCTCTCTCCCTTCCCCCTCTCTTCCTTCCCCTCTCTCTCCCTTCCCTCTCTCTCTCCCTTCCCCCTCTCTTCCTTCCCCTCTCTATCCCTTCCCCTTCTCTCTCCCTTCCCCCTCTCTTCCTTCCCCTCTCTCTCCCTTCCCTCTCTCTCTCCTTCCCTCTCTCTCTCCCTTCCCCCTCTCTTCCTTCCCTCTCTCCCTCCCTCTCTCTCTCCCTTCCCTCTCTCTCTCCTTCCCCCTCTCTTCCTTCCCCCTCTCTTCCTTCCCCTCTCTCTCCCTTCCCCCTCTCTCTCCCTTCCCCCTCTTTCTCCCTTCCCCTCTCTCTCCCTTCCCTCTCTCTCTTTCAAGACATCAATAAACAGATGAACTCTGTCTTCAAGGAGCTTCTCTCTCGCCAGCCGCTCCTGCAGCCTGCTACCCATGCCCCTCCCTCCTCTCTCCCTTCCTCTTCGTCCTCTTCCTCCCTCTCCTCCTCTCTCCCAGAGGGCAGGAAGGTGGAGTGTCCGTCTTGTGACGGCCGGCCGCCCAACAACCTGCCCGCTTGACCCTATCCCCTCCTCTCTTCTCCAGACCATTTCCGGAGACCTTCTCCCTTACCTCACCTCGCTCATCAACTCATCACTGACCGCTGGCTACGTCCCTTCCGTCTTCAAGAGAGGGAGAGTTGCACCCCTTCTGAAAAAACCTACACTCGATCCCTCCGATGTCAACAATTACAGACCAGTATCCCTTCTTTCTTTTCTCTCCAAAACTCTTGAACGTGCCGTCCTTGGCCAGCTCTCCCGCTATCTCTCTCTGAATGACCTTCTTGATCCAAATCAGTCAGGTTTCAAGACTAGTCATTCAACTGAGACTGCTCTCCTCTGTATCACGGAGGCGCTCCGCACTGCTAAAGCTAACTCTCTCTCCTCTGCTCTCATCCTTCAAGATCTATCGGCTGCCTTCGATACTGTGAACCAACAGATCCTCCTCTCCACCCTCTCCGAGTTGGGCATCTCCGGCGCGGCCCACGCTTGGATTGCGTCCTACCTGACAGGTCGCTCCTACCAGGTGGCGTGGCGAGAATCTGTCTCCTCACCACGCGCTCTCACCACTGGTGTCCCCCAGGGCTCTGTTCTAGGCCCTCTCCTATTCTCGCTATACACCAAGTCACTTGGCTCTGTCATAACCTCACATGGTCTCTCCTATCATTGCTATGCAGACGACACACAATTAATCTTCTCCTTTCCCCCTTCTGATGACCAGGTGGCGAATCGCATCTCTGCATGTCTGGCAGACATATCAGTGTGGATGACGGATCACCACCTCAAGCTGAACCTCGGCAAGACGGAGCTGCTCATCCTCCCGGGGAAGGACTGCCCGTTCCATGATCTCGCCATCACGGTTGACAACTCCATTGTGTCCTCCTCCCAGAGCGCTAAGAACCTTGGCGTGATCCTGGACAACACCCTGTCGTTCTCAACCAACATCAAGGCGGTGGCCCGTTCCTGTAGGTTCATGCTCTACAACATCCGCAGAGTACGACCCTGCCTCACACAGGAAGCGGCGCAGGTCCTAATCCAGGCACTTGTCATCTCCCGTCTGGATTACTGCAACTCGCTGTTGGCTGGGCTCCCTGCCTGTGCCATTAAACCCCTTCAACTCATCCAGAACGCCGCAGCCCGTCTGGTGTTCAACCTTCCCAAGTTCTCTCACGTCACCCCGCTCCTCCGTTCTCTCCACTGGCTTCCAGTTGAAGCTCGCATCCGCTACAAGACCATGGTGCTTGCCTACGGAGCTGTGAGGGGAACGGCACCTCAGTACCTCCAGGCTCTGATCAGGCCCTACACCCAAACAAGGGCACTGCGTTCATCCACCTCTGGCCTGCTCGCCTCCCTACCACTGAGGAAGTACAGCTCCCGCTCAGCCCAGTCAAAACTGTTCGCTGCTCTGGCCCCCCAATGGTGGAACAAACTCCCTCACGACGCCAGGACAGCGGAGTCAATCACCACCTTCCGGAGACACCTGAAACCCCACCTCTTTAAGGAATACCTAGGATAGGATAAGTAATCCCTCTCACCCCCCCCTTTAAGATTTAGATGCACTATTGTAAAGTGACTGTTCCACTCGATGTCAGAAGGTGAATGCACCAATTTGTAAGTCGCTCTGGATAAGAGCGTCTGCTAAATGACTTAAATGTAAAAATGTAAATGAGTTTAGCTTCAGGGGACGGGCTCTCTTTAGACCAGCGGACCAATAGAAGGACAGAAGTGACCCGATAATGATGATTTATTTTTGGTTGTGTGTGTGATGACATTAGTATGTGATGATGGTTGTGTGTGATGACATTAGTATGTGATGATGGTTGTGTGTGATGACATTAGTATGTGATGATGGTTGTGTGTGATGACATTAGTATGTGATGATGGTTGTGTGTGATGACATTAGTATGTGATGATGGTTGTGTGTGATGACATTAGTATGTGATATTGCTTGTCTTTTAAACCTGTCTCCGTGATGTCTATCTTCAAACAGAACAAGGATGGGTTTGGTTTCCAACAACTCAGGGCTTGGGTAACTTATCTATTTTTGTGATCAATTGTTTTTAAACTTGATATATAATCATTTAAAACACTTAGTAAGGATATAAAACATACTTTTCAATTCAACAATACTCAAAACTGGGTCCAACAGCGTATCCAAGATGGCCTCCAAACCATATCTTTGGATGCTGGTTAAAATGTGAAAATGTTTATTTGGCTCCTCCCACTAACTCTATGATCTGAGGGTGCTTTGTCCACTCTAGTCATATTTCTATGGATGCAACCCTCCTCCCTCTTTCCTAGACCAGTGTTTCCCAAACTCAGTCCTGCCCCCCCCCCCCCCCCCCCCTGGGTGCACGTTTTGGTTTGTTGTCCTAACACTACACATCTGATTCAAATCATCAAAGCTTGATGATGAGTTGGTTATTTGAATCAGCCGTGCAGTGCTGGGGGTGGGGGGGGGCAGGACATGACCTGGGGGATGGGGGGGGACAGGACCGGGGGATGGGGGGCAGGACCTGAGGGGATGGGGGGCAGGACCTGAGGGGATGGGGGGCAGGACCTGAGGGGATGGGGCAGGTCCGGGGGGAAGGGGGGCAGGTCCGGGGGGATGGGGGGCAGGACCTGAGGGGATGGGGGGCAGGACCTGAGGGGATGGGGGGCAGGTCCGGGGGAAGGGGGGCAGGTCCGGGGGGGATGGGGGGCAGGACCTGAGGGGATGGGGGGGGGGCAGGTCCGGGGGATGGGGGGCAGGACCTGAGGGGATGGGGGGGGGGCAGGTCCGGGGGGATGGGGGGACCGAGTTTGGGAAACACTGCTCTAATGCACTGTTGATGATGTCACTGTATTAAAATAATTCTGTGGTAAACCAATGATAAATAAATAATAGATTCTGATGGGCTGTCCTCGTGTTATTGTCATATAGCACGTCAGTTCAAAGTAAGTTTAGATATTTATTACTAGTGTGTGTGTACTACACGGGGTCAGAAAAAAAAACATTTATTGAAAGTATTAAGTTATCTGTCATGTTCGATATTAGATCATCTACTGAACTAAATACTACAACCTACCATCTAAATACTACAACCTACCATCTAAATACTACAACCTACCATCTAAATACTACAACCTACCATCTAAATACTACAACCTACCATCTAAATACTACAACCTACCATCTAAATACTACAACCTACCATCTAAATACTACAACCTACCATCTAAATACTACAACCTACCATCTAAATACTACAACCTACCATCTAAATACTACAACCTACCATCTAAATACTACAACCTACCATCTAAATACTACAACCTACCATCTAAATACTACAACCTACCATCTAAATACTACAACCTACCATCTAAATACATACCATCTAAATACTACAACCTACCATCTAAATACTACAACCTACCATCTAAATACTACAACCTACCATCTAAATACTACAACCTACCATCTAAATACTACAACCTACCATCTAAATACTACAACCTACCATCTAAATACTACAACCTACCATCTAAATACTACAACCTACCATCTAAATACTACAACCTACCATCTACATCTAAATACTACAACCTACCATCTAAATACTACAACCTACCATCTAAATACTACAACCTACCATCTACATCTAAATACTACAACCTACCATCTAAATACTACAACCTACCATCTACATCTAAATACTACAACCTACCATCTAAATACTACAACCTACCATCTAAATACTACAACCTACCATCTAAATACTACAACCTATCATCTAAATACTACAACCTACCATCTAAATACTACAACCTACCATCTAAATACTACAACCTACCATCTAAATACTACAACCTACCATCTAAATACTACAACCTACCATCTAAATACTACAACCTACCATCTAAATACTACAACCTACCATCTACATCTAAATACTACAACCTACCATCTAAATACTACAACCTACCATCTAAATACTACAACCTACCATCTACATCTAAATACTACAACCTACCATCTACATCTAAATACTACAACCTACCATCTAAATACTACAACCTACCATCTACATCTAAATACTACAACCTACCATCTACATCTAAATACTACAACCTACCATCTACATCTAAATACTACAACCTACCATCTAAATACTACAACCTACCATCTAAATACTACAACCTACCATCTAAATACTACAACCTACCATCTACATCTAAATACTACAACCTACCATCTAAATACTACAACCTACCATCTAAATACTACAACCTACCATCTACATCTAAATACTACAACCTACCATCTAAATACTACAACCTACCATCTAAATACTACAACCTACCATCTAAATACTACAACCTACCATCTACATCTAAATACTACAACCTACCATCTACATCTAAATACTACAACCTACCATCTAAATACTACAACCTACCATCTAAATACTACAACCTACCATCTAATCTAAATACTACAACCTACCATCTAAATACACAACCTACCATCTAAATACTACAACCTACCATCTACATCTAAATACTACAACCTACCATCTAAATACTACAACCTACCATCTAAATACTACAACCTACCATCTACATCTAAATACTACAACCTACCATCTAAATACTACAACCTACCATCTAAATACTACAACCTACCATCTACATCTAAATACTACAACCTACCATCTACATCTAAATACTACAACCTACCATCTAAATACTACAACCTACCATCTACATCTAAATACTACAACCTACCATCTACATCTAAATACTACAACCTACCATCTAAATACTACAACCTACCATCTAAATACTACAACCTGCCCATCTAAATACTACAACCTACCATCTACATCTAAATACTACAACCTACCATCTAAATACTACAACCTACCATCTAAATACTACAACCTACCATCTAAATACTACAACCTACCATCTACATCTAAATACTACAACCTACCATCTAAATACTACAACCTACCATCTAAATACTACAACCTACCATCTAAATACTACAACCTACCATCTAAATACTACAACCTACCATCTAAATACTACAACCAACCATCTAAACACTACAACCTGCCCATCTAAACACTACAACCTGCCCATCTAAATACTACAACCTGCCCATCTAAATACTACAACCTACCATCTAAATACTACAACCTACCATCTAAATACTACAACCTACCATCTAAATACTACAACCTACCATCTAAATACTACAACCTACCATCTAAATACTACAACCTACCATCTAAATACTACAACCTACCATCTAAATACTACAACCTACCATCTAAATACTACAACCTACCATCTACATCTAAATACTACAACCTACCATCTAAATACTACAACCTACCATCTAAATACTACAACCTACCATCTAAATACTACAACCTACCATCTAAATACTACAACCTACCATCTAAATACTACAACCTACCATCTAAATACTACAACCTACCATCTACATCTAAATACTACAACCTACCATCTAAATACTACAACCTACCATCTAAATACTACAACCTACCATCTAAATACTACAACCTACCATCTAAATACTACAACCTACCATCTAAATACTACAACCTACCATCTAAATACTACAACCTACCATCTAAATACTACAACCTACCATCTAAATACTACAACCTACCATCTAAATACTACCATCTAAATACTACAACCTACCATCTACATCTAAATACTACAACCTACCATCTAAATACTACAACCTACCATCTAAATACTACAACCTACCATCTACATCTAAATACTACAACCTACCATCTAAATACTACAACCTACCATCTACATCTAAATACTACAACCTACCATCTAAATACTACAACCTACCATCTAAATACTACAACCTACCATCTACATCTAAATACTACAACCTACCATCTAAATACTACAACCTACCATCTAAATACTACAACCTACCATCTACATCTAAATACTACAACCTACCATCTAAATACTACAACCTACCATCTAAATACTACAACCTACCATCTACATCTAAATACTACAACCTACCATCTAAATACTACAACCTACCATCTAAATACTACAACCTACCATCTACATCTAAATACTACAACCTACCATCTACATCTAAATACTACAACCTACCATCTAAATACTACAACCTACCATCTAAAAATACTACAACCTACCATCTACATCTAAATACTACAACCTACCATCTAAATACTACAACCTACCATCTAAATACTACAACCTGCCCATCTAAATACTACAACCTACCATCTACATCTAAATACTACAACCTACCATCTAAATACTACAACCTACCATCTAAATACTACAACCTACCATCTAAATACTACAACCTACCATCTACATCTAAATACTACAACCTACCATCTAAATACTACAACCTACCATCTAAATACTACAACCTACCATCTAAATACTACAACCTACCATCTAAATACTACAACCTACCATCTAAATACTACAACCAACCATCTAAACACTACAACCTGCCCATCTAAACACTACAACCTGCCCATCTAAATACTACAACCTGCCCATCTAAATACTACAACCTACCATCTAAATACTACAACCTACCATCTAAATACTACAACCTACCATCTAAATACTACAACCTACCATCTAAATACTACAACCTGCCCATCTAAATACTACAACCTACCATCTAAATACTACAACCTACCATCTAAATACTACAACCTACCATCTACATCTAAATACTACAACCTACCATCTAAATACTACAACCTGCCCATCTAAATACTACAACCTGCCATCTAAATACTACAACCTGCCCATCTAAATACTACAACCTACCATCTACATCTAAATACTACAACCTACCATCTAAATACTACAACCTACCATCTAAATACTACAACCTATCATCTAAATACTACAACCTGCCATCTAAATACTACAACCTACCATCTAAATACTACAACCTACCATCTAAATACTACAACCTACCATCTAAATACTACAACCTACCATCTAAATACTACAACCTACCATCTAAATACTACAACCTACCATCTAAATACTACAACCTACCATCTAAATACTACAACCTACCATCTACGTCTATAGTTGAAGAGGAAGTGAACATCAGTGTATTGCAATGGGGGGCACTCTGTACAGAATATCAGATCTTTACAAGTCCTGAATGATAAGTGTTTAAAGTCTGGCTGGCTGGATGGGTGGGTGGTGGGCTGGATGGGTGGTGGGCTGGATGGGTGGTGGGCTGGCTGGATGGGTGGGTGGTGGGCTGGATGGGTGGTGGGCTGGCTGGATGGGTGGGTGGTGGTCTGGATGGGTGGTGGGCTGGATGGGTGGGTGGAGGGCTGGATGGGTGGGTGGTGGGCTGGATGGGTGTTGGGCTGGCTGGGTGGGTGGTGGGCTGGCTGGATGGGTGGGTGGTGGGCTGGCTGGATGGGTGGGTGGTGGGCTGGATGGGTGGTGGGCTGGCTGGATGGGTGGGTGGTGGGCTGGATGGGTGGTGGGCTGGCTGGATGGGTGGTGGGCTGGCTGGATTGGATGTGCTTTTGTTGGAGCAGACGACTGGTTGCTTGGGGCATTCGATGACTTAAGTTGTGTTGATGATTTTGATGCTCTCTGATGGTCTGTAGTGATCTGTGCTGTTCTTTACTGGTTTGTGCTGGTCGGTACTGGTCTGTAGGGGATGGACTCTGTGCTGGTCGGTACTGGTCTGTAGGGGATGGACTCTGTGCTGGTCGGTACTGGTCTGTAGGGGATGGACTCTGTGCTGGTCGGTACTGGTCTGTAGGGGATGGACTCTGTGCTGGTCGGTACTGGTCTGTAGGGGATGGACTCTGTGCTGGTCGGTACTGGTCTGTAGGGGATGGACTCTATGCTGGTCGGTACTGGTCTGTAGGGGATGGACTCTGTGCTGGTCGGTACTGGTCTGTAGGGGATGGACTCTGTGCTGGTCGGTACTGGTCTGTAGGGGATGGACTCTGTGCTGGTCGGTACTGGTCTGTTCTGGTCTGTAGTGGTCTGAATCCAGGGATGCTTCAGAGTCTGCACTGCTGTCAGTCGCTCTGTTGGATTCACCTGTAGTAAGGCTTTCACCAGGCCTTGTGCTGCTACACACACATATACGCACAGACACACACAGACACACACACACAGACACACATACACGGTCAGAGAGGGTCAAATATGTGTGAGCATGTGTGTATAAATGTGTCTACAAGCTTAAGTGTGTATGCGTGTATGTACAGTACCAGTCAAAAGTTTGGACGTACCTACTCATTCAAGGGTTTTTCTTTATTTTTACTATTTTCTACATTGTAGAATACTAACGAAGAGGTCAAAACTGTGAAATAAAGTAAGCATAAAAGTGTTAAACAAATCAAAATATATTTTAGATTTTAGATTCTTCAAAGTAGCCTTTGCCTTGATGACAGCTTTGCACACTCTTGGCATTCTCTCTTGAAGGAGTTCCCACATATGCTGAGCACTTGTTGGCTGCCTTTCCTTCACTCTGCGGTCTAACTCATCCCAAACCATCTCAATTGGGTTGAGGTTGGGTGATTGTGGAGGCCAGGTCATCTGATGCAGCACTCCATCACTCTCCTTCTTGATCAAATAGCCCTGACAAAGCCTGGAGGTGTGTTGGGTCATTGTCCTGTTGAAAAACAAATGATAGTCCCAATAAGTGCAAACCAGAGGGGATGGCGTATCACTGCAGAATGATGTGATAGCCATGTTGGTTAAGTGTGCCTTGAATTCTAAATAAATCACTGACAGTGTCACCAGCAAAGCACCCCGACACCATCACACCTCCTCCTCCATGCTTCACGGTGGGAAATACACATGCTGAGATCATCCATTCACCTACTCTGCGTCTCACAAAGACACAGCGGTTGGACCCAAAAGTCTCAAACTTGGACTCATCAGACCAAAGGACAGATTTCCACCGGTCTAATGTCCATTGTCCGTGTTTCTTGGCCCGAGCAAGTCTCTTCTTATTATTGGTGCAATTGGACCATGAAGGCTTGATTCACACAGTCTCCTCTGAACAGTTGATGTTGAGATGTGTCTGTTACTTGAACTATGTGAAGCATTTATTTGGGCTGCAATTTCTGAGGCTGGTAACTCTAATAAACTTTAGAGTGCAGCATGAGGACCTTTCCTGAGGCTGTCCTCATGAGAGCCAGCTTCATCATAGAGCTTGATAGTTTTTGCGACTGCACTTGAAGAAACTTTCAAAGTTCTTGACATTTTCCGTATTGACTGACCTTCATGTCTTAAATTAATGATGGACTGTCGTTTCTCTTTGCTTATTTGAGCTGTTCTTGACATAATATGGGCTATCTTCTGTATAGCACCCCTACCTTGTCACAACACAACTGATTTTCTCAAACGTATTAAGGAGGAAAGAAATTCCACAAATTAACTGTTAACAAGGCACACGTGTTAATTGAAATGCATTCCAGGTGACTACCTCATGAAGCTAGTTGAGAGAATGCCAAGAGTGTGCAAAGCTGTCATCAAGGCAAAGGGTGGCTACTTTAAAGAATCTCAAATATAAAATATATTTTGATTTGTTGAACACTTTTTTTGGTTTCTACATGATTCCATATGTGTTATTTCATAGTTTATCTCTTCGTTATTATTCTACAATGTAGAAAATAGTAAAAAATAAAGAAAAACCCTTGAATGAGTAGGTGTTCTAAAACTTTTGACTGGTAGTGTACGTGTGTGTAAGTGCGTGCTTATGTCTATACATATGTGTGTGACTCACCGTCAGATATGTGATCCCAGTAAGGGGCCAGGAAGGTGAGGTGTCCCTCTCTGATCATCTGGAACAGCTCCTCTTGGTCTCTGTCCCTTCTCCGGAATGGAGGGAACCCACAGAGCAGGATGTGGACTATCACCCCCAACGCCCACAGGTCTACCGGCAGACCATACCCTGCAGAGAGAGAGGTAGAGGGATGGAGAGAAAGAGAGAGAGGTGAACAGAGACGACAAAGATTGTGATAGAGGTAAGTCATTGGTAGAAAAATAAATAAAGTGATAGAGTGACAGACAGAGGTAAGTAATTGATAGAGAGAGAAATAAAGTGATAGATACAGTATAAAGGGACAGATGTTGTCACCTGTCTCTGAGAGGATCTGCGGGGCGACATAGGTGGGTGTTCCACAAACAGTGAAGATGGGTTCTGTTACAACCATGGCTAGACCAAAATCACCCAGCTTCAGCCTACTGACCCTATCATTACTGTACTCCACCTTGAAGAGAGAGAGAGACATACCATCACCACTGTACTCTACCAGAGAGAGAGAGAGAGATACCATCACTACTGTACTCTACCAGAGAGAGAGAGAGAGAGAGAGAGAGAGAGAGACATACCATCACCACTGTACTCTACCAGAGAGAGAGAGAGAGAGAGACATACCATCACCACTGTACTCTACCAGAGAGAGAGAGAGAGAGAGATAACATCACTACTGTACTCTACCAGAGAGAGAGAGATACCATCACTACTGTACTCTACCAGAGAGAGAGACATACCATCACCACTGTACTCTACCAGAGAGAGAGAGAGAGAGAGAGAGAGACATACCATCACCACTGTACTCTACCAGAGAGAGAGAGAGAGAGATACCATCACTACTGTACTCTACCAGAGAGAGAGAGAGAGATACCATCACTACTGTACTCTACCAGAGAGAGAGAGAGAGAGATACCATCACTACTGTACTCTACCAGAGAGAGAGAGAGAGAGAGATACCATCACTACTGTACTCTACCAGAGAGAGAGAGAGAGATACCATCACTACTGTACTCTACCAGAGAGAGAGAGAGATACCATCACTACTGTACTCTACTAGAGAGAGAGAGAGAGAGAGAGAGAGAGAGAGAGAGAGAGAGAGAGAGAGAGAGAGAGAGAGAGAGAGAGAGATACCATCACTACTGTACTCTACCAGAGAGAGAGAGAGAGAGAGACATACCATCACCACTGTACTCTACCAGAGAGAGATACCGAGAGATACCATCACTACTGTACTCTACCAGAGAGAGAGAGAGAGAGATACCATCACTACTGTACTCTACCAGAGAGAGAGAGAGAGAGAGAGAGAGAGAGAGAGAGAGAGAGAGAGAGAGAGAGAGAGAGAGAGAGAGAGAGAGAGAGACATACCATCACCACTGTACTCTACCAGAGAGAGATACCGAGAGATACCATCACTACTGTACTCTACCAGAGAGAGAGAGAGAGAGAGAGAGAGATACCATCACTACTGTACTCCACCTGGAAGAGAGAGAGATACCATCACTACTGTACTCCACCTGGAAGACAGAGAGAGATACCATCACTACTGTACTCCACCTGGAAGACAGAGAGAGATACCATCACTACTGTACTCCACCTGGAAGACAGAGAGAGATACCATCACTACAGTACTCCACCTGGAAGAGAGAGAGAGATACCATCACTACTGTACTCCACCTGGAAGACAGAGATAGATACCATCACTACTGTACTCCACCTGGAAGACAGAGAGAGATACCATCACTACTGTACTCCACCTGGAAGACAGAGAGAGATACCATCACTACTGTACTCCACCTGGAAGACAGAGAGATACCATCACTACTGTACTCCACCTGGAAGACAGAAAGATATACCATCACTACTGTACTCCACCTGGAAGACAGAGATATACCATCACTACTGTACTCCACCTGGAAGACAGAGAGAGATACCATCACTACTGTACTCCACCTGGAAGACAGAGAGAGATACCATCACTACTGTACTCCACCTGGAAGACAGAGAGATACCATCACTACTGTACTCCACCTGGAAGACAGAGAGAGATACCATCACTACTGTACTCCACCTGGAAGAGAGAGAGAGATACCATCACTACTGTACTCCACCTGGAAGACAGAGAGAGATACCATCACTACTGTACTCCACCTGGAAGGCAGAGAGAGATACCATCACTACTGTACTCCACCTATTGATTTACCTATTCACACACACACACACTGCCTCACCAGTAGGTTTTCAGGTTTCAGGTCTCTGTGTACTATGGTCTTACACCATGTGCCCCGCCTCCTCTTCCGGAAACTTCCCACGCTCTGCAATCGCCTCGAACAGGTCGCCCCCGGTAACCATCTCCATGACAATATAGGAATGTGTGTGTGTGTGGTGGTGTGTGAAGAGGCGCACCACGCGGGGATGTGACAAGCTACCCAGAATGCTCAGCTCGTTCTGCATCATGAGCTCTCGACCAATCAGCTTTGAGCGCTCCACAATCTTTACAGCAAAGGCTTCCCCGTTGTTGCGCCGACGACAGCAAAGTTTCCGTCGCCGACCGTGCGGCCGATGTCATAGTAACGCTCAATATCCGACAGAGTGACATCACTATTGTCCGATGGGAGGTCAAAAATAATTTCCTGTTTAGTCCCCGCCTTTTCCTGTTTAGAATCTGAGGAGCAATGTTCTGATTGGCTGAGGGACTCCTCCTCAAACCTACAGATTGATCCAGTGTGGCATCGGGCAGGACCGACGTGCAGTTTCTCTACTTCCTGGTCATTTGGTCTGTTTCCTGTTTGCTTCCTGGTTACGGGAGGAAGTGGAGCCCTCCCTGCTCTCTGATTGGGTCGATCAGAGAGCTTACAGTTCCTGCTGCGTGGGGCGAGGGGTGTGTCTATCTCCTCTTCCTGGGTAAGTGGACCTATCGGTGAGGATAGTCTCTATAGTCTCTCTCTAGTTCCGCTTTTCACTCTGACCCTCTGAAGATGATTGGGAGTGTGAGAGGGGTGTGTGGAGTTCAGTTTAGAATGTGTGTTAGGGTGTGTATGTGTGTGTGCATCCGTGTCAAGGTGTGTGTGAGTAGGGTGTATGGACAGTCTGGTTGGGTTGTTGTGTGTGAAGTGCCTGTTTGGGTGTGTATTGGGGTGTGTCAGTGTGTTTGGGTGTGTATTGGGGTGTGTCAGTGTGTTTGGGTGTGTATTGGGGTGTGTCAGTGTGTTTGGGTGTGTATTGGGGTGTGTCAGTGTGTTTGGGTGTGTATTGGGGTGTGTCAGTGTGTCAGTGTGTTTGGGTGTGTATTGGGGTGTGTCAGTGTGTTTGGGTGTGTATTGGGGTGTGTCAGTGTGTTTGGGTGTGTATTGGGGTGTGTCAGTGTGTTTGGGTGTGTATTGGGTTGTGTCAGTGTGTTTGGGTGTGTATTGGGGTGTGTCAGTGTGTTTGGGTGTGTATTGGGGTGTGTCAGTGTGTTTGGGTGTGTATTGGGGTGTGTCAGTGTGTTTGGGTGTGTATTGGGGTGTGTCAGTGTGTTTGGGTGTGTATTGGGGTGTGTCAGTGTGTTTGGGTGTGTATTGGGGTGTGTCAGTGTGTTTGGGTGTGTATTGGGGTGTGTCAGTGTGTTTGGGTGTGTATTGGGGTGTGTCAGTGTGTTTGTATTGGGGTGTGTCAGTGTGGGTGTGTATTGGGTTGTGTCAGTGTGTTTGGGTTTGTGTGTATTGGGGTGTGTCAGTGTGTTTGGGTGTGTATTGGGTTGTGTCAGTGTGTTTGGGTGTGTATTGTCAGTGTGTTTGGGTGTGTATTGGGGTGTGTCAGTGTGTTTTGGTGTGTATTGGGTTGTGTCAGTGTGTTTGGGTGTGTATTGGGGTGTGTCAGTGTGTTTGGGTGTGTATTGGGTTGTGTCAGTGTGTTTGGGTGTGTATTGGGGTGTGTCAGTGTGTTTGGGTGTGTATTGGGGTGTGTCAGTGTGTTTGGGTGTGTATTGGGTTGTGTCAGTGTGTTTGGGTGTGTATTGGGGTGTGTCAGTGTGTTTGGGTGTTTAAGCCTGTGTGTGTCTGCTTTGCGATGTATGTGTCTGAGAGAGAATCAACAGGTTAGTTAGGTCCACTTTCAAAATGTGTCCTCAACAGCTGTCTGTATATAGGTTAACTGGGCTACTGTTTTCTTTAGATAGAGCAAGTAACATGACACATGGTCCTTGAGGAAGCGTGAATAATTTAGACGGGAGGAGAGACGGCCAGGGCTGAGGGTGGGGGAGGGGGAGGGGGAGAGCTCGGCACTCAAAGAACCTGGCCCCTGCAATCCAAGAGATAGAAGAAGCTCAAATCTGATCAGCCGTATTTCTTTACTATAATAATATAATATAATAATAATAATAATAATAATAATAATAATAATAATAATAATAATAATAATAATAATTATAATAATAATAATATAATAATAATAATAATAATAATATAATAATAATATATGCCATTTAGCAGACGCTTTTATCCAAAGCGACTTACAGTCATGTGTGCATACATTCTACGTATGGGTGGTGCCGGGAATCGAACCCACTACCCTGGCGTTACAAGCGCCATGCTCTACCAACTGAGCTACAGAAGGACAACAAACGCGTGGCCTTGTTCTCTGCTGAAACTGCATGTTTAATGGAGCGTCAGAAACGCCAAGTTGAGGATGTTTCACTTTCAGGAAAAAACACACGGATACACACACATACCACAATGGCCGCCATGATACAAAATCAACCAGCTCTCACAGTCTCACGTCACAATTTGACGTTCATCCATGTTTCTCAAACGTCAAATTTTCAAGTTGTTCCAAACTTCACATTTCGAAGTGTTTAATGTTAGATTTAGGCATTAACTCTGAAATTGGAAGTTTAGGCATTCATTCTGAATGGTTAAGGTAAGGGTTAAGGTTTGGGATAGGTGTAACAGGCGCGGTTATGTTTCCACTTGACACGGCAGAAATATGTATTCAATGTTTATGTATTCCTATTGGTTGGATGAAGCCACATGTCAATAAGGTGTTATGCCATTGGTCATGCTTGTAGATAGGGGGAGATCGCGAACGTAACTTCTTCCCAGTCTGATATTGAAATGCAAGCGGTAGGTCAAATCGGTAGGTCACGTTTTGAAATAGTCTATTCTATTTTCAGATGTTCAACCTGTAGGAGCTCTATATACATGCCCTGATGTGTGTAAGATATATGTGCACGTTACCTGGTAGATATAAGGGGGAATCCTGGGATGTGCTTTTGTATGTTATTGCTGTGAGAGTGAGTTAGCTAGCATTCTCTATTTGTAATGGTCCCGTTGGCTCCCCCTGCTAATTCTCATTTATTTCCATGCTAACAGACGAACCAGGAATCTACAGCCATCAACATACTGTTATCCTGCACATCTAATGTGCATCGTTGTGTCTATCATCGTCGTAGTAGAATCGTACTAGAATAAAGTACAGATGAACTGGGACCATTGGTGGACAGGACTTTCTTTCTTTGTCTGTATATACTACCTCAATCAGCCTGTCTAACAGGTGTCTGTATATACCTACATGTACATACTACCTCAATCAGCCTGACTAACAGGTGTCTGTATATACTACCTCAATCAGCCTGTCTAACAGGTGTCTGTATATACCTACATGTACATACTACCTCAATCAGCCTGACTAACAGGTGTCTGTATATACCTACATATACATACTACCTCAATCAGCCTGACTAACAGGTGTCTGTATATACTACCTCAATCAGCCTGTCTAACAGGTGTCTGTATATACCTACATGTACATACTACCTCAATCAGCCTGTCTAACAGGTGTCTGTATATACCTACATGTACATACTACCTCAATCAGCCTGACTAACAGGTGTCTGTATATACCTACATGTACATACTACCTCAATAAGCCTGACTAACAGGTGTCTGTATATACTACCTCAATCAGCCTGTCTAACAGGTGTCTGTATATACCTACATGTACATACTACCTCAATCAGCCTGTCTAACAGGTGTCTGTATATACCTACATGTACATACTACCTCAATCAGCCTGACTAACAGGTGTCTGTATATACCTACATGTACATACTACCTCAATAAGCCTGTCTAACAGGTGTCTGTATATACTACCTCAATCAGCCTGTCTAACAGGTGTCTGTATATACTACCTCAATCAGCCTGTCTAACAGGTGTCTGTATATACCTACATGTACATACTACCTCAATCAGCCTGTCTAACAGGTGTCTGTATATACCTACATGTACATACTACCTCAATCAGCCTGACTAACAGGTGTCTGTATATACTACCTCAATCAGCCTGTCTAACAGGTGTCTGTATATACTACCTCAATCAGCCTGTCTAACAGGTGTCTGTATATACCTACATGTACATACTACCTCAATCAGCCTGACTAACAGGTGTCTGTATATACCTACATGTACATACTACCTCAATAAGCCTGTCTAACAGGTGTCTGTATATACTACCTCAATCAGCCTGTCTAACAGGTGTCTGTATATACCTACATGTACATACTACCTCAATCAGCCTGACTAACAGGTGTCTGTATATACTACCTCAATCAGTCTGACTAACAGGTGTCTGTATATACTACCTCAATCAGCCTGTCTAACAGGTGTCTGTATATACTACCTCAATCAGCCTGTCTAACAGGTGTCTGTATATACCTACATGTACATACTACCTCAATAAGCCTGACTAACAGGTGTCTGTATATACCTACATGTACATACTACCTCAATCAGCCTGTCTAACAGGTGTCTGTATATACCTACATGTACATACTACCTCAATCAGCCTGTCTAACAGGTGTCTGTCTGTACATACTACCTCAATCATGACTACATACATACCTCAATCAGCCTGACTAACAGGTGTCTGTATATACCTACATGTACATACTACCTCAATCAGTCTGTCTAACAGGTGTCTGTATATACCTACATGTACATACTACCTCAATCAGCCTGTCTAACAGGTGTCTGTATATACCTACATGTACATACTACCTCAATCAGCCTGACTAACAGGTGTCTGTATATACCTACATGTACATACTACCTCAATAAGCCTGACTAACAGGTGTCTGTATATACCTACATGTACATACTACCTCAATCAGCCTGACTAACAGGTGTCTGTATATACCTACATGTACATACTACCTCAATAAGCCTGACTAACAGGTGTCTGTATATACCTACATGTACATACTACCTCAATCAGCCTTACTACCTCAATCAGCCTGACTAACAGGTGTCTGTACATACTACCTCAATCAGCCTGACTAACAGGTGTCTGTATATACCTACATGTACATACTACCTCAATCAGCCTGACTAACAGGTGTCTGTATATACCTACATGTACATACTACCTCAATCAGCCTGTCTAACAGGTGTCTGTATATACTACCTCAATCAGCCTGTCTAACAGGTGTCTGTATATACTACCTCAATCAGCCTGTCTAACAGGTGTCTGTACATACTACATGTACATACTACAATCAGCCTGACTAACAGGTGTCTGTATATACCTACATGTACATACTACCTCAATAAGCCTGTCTAACAGGTGTCTGTATATACTACCTCAATCAGCCTGTCTAACAGGTGTCTGTATATACCTACATGTACATACTACCTCAATCAGCCTGACTAACAGGTGTCTGTATATACTACCTCAATCAGCCTGACTAACAGGTGTCTGTATATACTACCTCAATCAGCCTGACTAACAGGTGTCTGTATATACCTACATGTACATACTACCTCAATCAGCCTGACTAACAGGTGTCTGTATATACTACCTCAATCAGCCTGACTAACAGGTGTCTGTATATACTACCTCAATCAGCCTGACTAACAGGTGTCTGTATATACTACCTCAATCAGCCTGTCTAACAGGTGTCTGTATATACTACCTCAATCAGCCTGTCTAACAGGTGTCTGTATATACCTACATGTACATACTACCTCAATCAGCCTTGTTAACAGGTGTCTGTATATACCTACATGTACATACTACCTCAATCAGCCTGACTAACAGGTGTCTGTATATACCTACATGTACATACTACCTCAATCAGCCTGACTAACAGGTGTCTGTATATACTACCTCAATCAGCCTGACTAACAGGTGTCTGTATATACTACCTCAATCAGCCTGACTAACAGGTGTCTGTATATACTACCTCAATCAGCCTGTCTAACAGGTGTCTGTATATACCTACATGTACATACTACCTCAATCAGCCTGACTAACAGGTGTCTGTATATACTACCTCAATCAGCCTGACTAACAGGTGTCTGTATATACTACCTCAATCAGCCTGACTAACAGGTGTCTGTATATACTACCTCAATCAGCCTGACTAACAGGTGTCTGTATATACTACCTCAATAAGCCTGACTAACAGGTGTCTGTATATACTACCTCAATCAGCCTGACTAACAGGTGTCTGTACATACTACCTCAATCAGCCTGACTAACAGGTGTCTGTATATACTACCTCAATCAGCCTGTCTAACAGGTGTCTGTATATACCTACATGTACATACAAATCAGCCTGACTAACAGGTGTCTGTATATACTACCTCAATCAGCCTGACTAACAGGTGTCTGTACATACTACCTCAATCAGCCTGACTAACAGGTGTCTGTATATACTACCTCAATCAGCCTGTCTAACAGGTGTCTGTATATACTACCTCAATCAGCCTGACTAACAGGTGTCTGTATATACTACCTCAATCAGCCTGTCTAACAGGTGTCTGTACATACTACCTCAATCAGCCTGACTAACAGGTGTCTGTATATACTACCTCAATCAGCCTGACTAACAGGTGTCTGTATATACTACCTCAATCAGCCTGACTAACAGGTGTCTGTATATACCTACATGTACATACTACCTCAATCAGCCTGTCTAACAGGTGTCTGTATATACCTACATGTACATACTACCTCAATCAGCCTGTCTAACAGGTGTCTGTATATACCTACATGTACATACTACCTCAATCAGCCTGTCTAACAGGTGTCTGTATATACCTACATGTACATACTACCTCAATCAGCCTGTCTAACAGGTGTCTGTATATACCTACATGTACATACTACCTCAATCAGCCTGACTAACAGGTGTCTGTATATACCTACATGTACATACTACCTCAATCAGCCTGACTAACAGGTGTCTGTATATACCTACATGTACATACTACCTCAATCAGCCTGTCTAACAGGTGTCTGTATATACCTACATGTACATACTACCTCAATCAGCCTGTCTAACAGGTGTCTGTATATACCTACATGTATATACTACCTCAATCAGCCTGACTAACAGGTGTCTGTACATACTACCTCAATCAGCCTGTTTAACAGGTGTCTGTATATACCTACATGTACATACTACCTCAATAAGCCTGACTAACAGGTGTCTGTATATACCTACATGTACATACTACCTCAATCAGCCTGACTAACAGGTGTCTGTATATACCTACATGTACATACTACCTCAATCAGCCTGTCTAACAGGTGTCTGTATATACTACCTCAATCAGCCTGACTAACAGGTGTCTGTATATACTACCTCAATCAGCCTGACTAACAGGTGTCTGTATATACTACCTCAATCAGCCTGACTAACAGGTGTCTGTATATACTACCTCAATCAGCCTGACTAACAGGTGTCTGTATATACTACCTCAATCAGCCTGACTAACAGGTGTCTGTATATACTACCTCAATCAGCCTGACTAACAGGTGTCTGTATATACTACCTCAATCAGCCTGACTAACAGGTGTCTGTATATACTACCTCAATCAGCCTGACTAACAGGTGTCTGTATATACTACCTCAATCAGCCTGACTAACAGGTGTCTGTATATACTACCTCAATCAGCCTGACTAACAGGTGTCTGTATATACTACCTCAATCAGCCTGACTAACAGGTGTCTGTATGTAGCCTCGCTACTGTTATTTTCTAATGTCTTTTTACTGTTGTTTTATTTCTTTACTTTTACACACACACACACACACACACACACACACACACACACACACACACACACACACACACACACACACACACACACACACACACACACACACACACACACACACACACACACACACACACACACACACACACACACACACACACACCTTTTTTCCCCCCCGCACCATTGGTTAGAGCCTGTAAGTAAGTATTTCACTGTAAACTTTGATTTGATTACGAAGTACCATCACATCTGTTACACTGGTACTGAGACCAGACTTCTAGTCTTCCCTGGTTATCTGTTACACTGGTACTGAGACCAGTCTTCTAGTCCTCCCAGGATATCTGTTACACTAGTACTGAGACCAGTCTTCTAGTCCTCCCTGGATATCTGTTACACTGGTACTGAGACCAGTCTTCTAGTCCTCCCAGGATATCTGTTACACTGGTACTGAGACCAGTCTTCTAGTCCTCCCTGGATATCTGTTACACTGGCACTGAGACCAGTCTTCTATTCTTCCCTGGTTATCTGTTACACTGGTACTGAGACCAGTCTTCTAGTCCTCCCAGGATATCTGTTACACTGGTACTGAGACCAGTCTTCTATTCTTCCCTGGTTATCTGTTACACTGGTACTGAGACCAGTCTTCTAGTCCTCCCAGGATATCTGTTACACTGGTACTGAGACCAGTCTTCTAGTCCTCCCAGGATATCTGTTACACTGGTACTGAGACCAGTCTTCTGTTAGTCCTCCCAGGATATCTGTTACACTGGTACTGAGTCCTCCCAGGATATCTGTTACACTGGTACTGAGACCAGTCTTCTAGTCCTCCCAGGATATCTGTTACACTGGTACTGAGACCAGTCTTCTAGTCTTCCCTGGTTATCTGTTACACTGGTACTGAGACCAGTCTTCTAGTCCTCCCAGGATATCTGTTACACTGGTACTGAGACCAGTCTTCTAGTCCTCCCAGGATATCTGTTACACTGGTACTGAGACCAGTCTTCTAGTCCTCCCTGGATATCTGTTACACTGGTACTGAGACCAGTCTTCTAGTCCTCCCAGGATATCTGTTACACTGGTACTGAGACCAGTCTTCTAGTCTTCCCTGGATATCTGTTACATAGGCTTAAATTTATTTTATTTAACCTTTATTTAACTAGGCAAGTCAGTTAAGAACAAATTCTTATTTACAATGACAACCCACTGTTCCCCGGTAGGCCAACTGCCTTGTTCAGGGGCAGAACGACAGATGTTTTTACCTTGTCAGGTCGGGGGATTTGATCCAGCAACCTTTCGGTTACTGGCCCAACGCTCTACCCACTAGGCTACAAAACAAACAAAAATCTGAAAAACAATGTTCTATTACTAGATTTGAACATGCAACCTTTAGCGCCCATCCACCATCCCTGTCCACAACACCCTAACAAAACTGTAACCTTCTTGAAGCTAGCAGTGCTCACTGTTGCCCCCTAGTGGCAGGTTTCTGCATCATCTCCTGACATCCTCAGACATGGATGGACATCAAATACTGACTTGTATAACGGATGACCTGGCTGTACAAAATACAGTTGTACTGTATCTATAGGCTCTTACTCCCACTCAAATCCTTCACAGGATGAGCTTCACAATTAACATATATAATGACAATAATGTTTTTTCTTAACATTAAAAAAAATATATATCCTTTTTCTAAGCTACAGAATAAATATTAAGACTGGACAACACATGAATTTGAGAAAATGTATCATTTTTACTTTTAAAGCATTAAATTTCATAGTTTTAAACTTTCCACTCACCTACTGCTCTCCATCTAGTGTCCGTCGCCACGTCGCATCCGAACGGTTGCTTCCACGCGGGCGTCATAGCCTACCTGTTCACAGTACTAATAAACTCATTCTGACTTTCCGGTGGACTTTCCGGTGGACTTTTCGTTGACCATTTCTTTACCAACAGTGGAGATCATTGTTTCATGTAACAACTTCTGCCTCTGTCGTTTTTGGAAGAGATATTAGGAATAGTAGACGGGATGTGCGTGTTGACCTCCTCTGACCAACTCACGGAAGGAACACCAGAGTTGCTACTTGTGCGCGTGCTAGGCGTCCAGACTTGCAACATAAACTCTCTCTCTCGTAAGTTAAGCAACAGGAAGCCGGGTGGGATGTTGTTACCTTACATAACAACAACACTACAAAACGGGTCGGTAACAACAACACAGCGGTAAATCCAGGTGATCATTGCCAGAATAACGGGAGAGATGCGTCACCGTTTTGGCACAGCTCGCTCCCCGTTCGCCACAGACCGGTGCCTCTCCTCACTCATACACGTCTCTGCGTAGACACACACAAACACAAACAGTAGCTATGCGATTGATAACAAAAACGAACTTTTCCCTGGTTTTGTTCAGGGCAAATGCATGCTTCGTGGAGAGACAGAAACAGAGAGATGGAAGAAAAAAGAAACACAAGAAAGAAAGAAACAATCAGAAACAGACAGACCAGAGGAAAGAAAGAGACAATCAGAAACAGACAGACCAGAGGAAAGAAGGAGACAATCAGAAACAGACAGACCAGAGGAAAGAAAGAAACAATCAGAAACAGACAGACCAGAGGAAAGAAAGAGACAATCAGAAACAGACAGACCAGAGGAAAGAAAGAGACAATCAGAAACAGACAGACCAGAGGAAAGAAGGAGACAATCAGAAACAGACAGACCAGAGGAAAGAAAGAGACAATCAGAAACAGACAGACCAGAGGAAAGAAAGAGACAATCAGAAACAGACAGACCAGAGGAAAGAAAGAGACAATCAGAAACAGACAGACCAGAGGAAAGAAGGAGACAATCAGAAACAGACAGACCAGAGGAAAGAAAGAGACAATCAGAAACAGACAGACCAGAGGAAAGAAAGAGACAATCAGAAACAGACAGACCAGAGGAAAGAAAGAGACAATCAGAAACAGACAGACCAGAGGAAAGAAGGAGACAATCAGAAACAGACAGACCAGAGGAAAGAAGGAGACAATCAGAAACAGACAGACCAGAGGAAAGAAAGAGACAATCAGAAACAGACAGACCAGAGGAAAGAAAGAGACAATCAGAAACAGACAGACCAGAGGAAAGAAAGAGACAATCAGAAACAGACAGACCAGAGGAAAGAAAGAGACAATCAGAAACAGACAGACCAGAGGAAAGAAGGAGACAATCAGAAACAGACAGACCAGAGGAAAGAAAGAGACAATCAGAAACAGACAGACCAGAGGAAAGAAAGAGACAATCAGAAACAGACAGACCAGAGGAAAGAAGGAGACAATCAGAAACAGACAGACCAGAGGAAAGAAAGAGACAATCAGAAACAGACAGACCAGAGGAAAGAAAGAGACAATCAGAAACAGACAGACCAGAGGAAAGAAAGAGACAATCAGAAACAGACAGACCAGAGGAAAGAAGGAGACAATCAGAAACAGACAGACCAGAGGAAAGAAAGAGACAATCAGAAACAGACAGACCAGAGGAAAGAAAGAGACAATCAGAAACAGACAGACCAGAGGAAAGAAAGAGACAATCAGAAACAGACAGACCAGAGGAAAGAAAGAGACAATCAGAAACAGACAGACCAGAGGAAAGAAAGAGACAATCAGAAACAGACAGACCAGAGGAAAGAAAGAGAGAAACAGAGAGAGAGGCGGTATCTGGGATGGAATCCCACCTCTGTCCAGCCGGTGTCTTTGTCCCGCTCTCCCTAAGGGTCCGTTACCAGGGTTACTGCTAAGACCCGGTCTGTTACCAGGGTTACTGCTAAGACTGCAGCCTCCAGCGATGGGTCTCATCCAGGATACTCATCCTGGATCTCCCTTACAGAAAAAAAACAGGCTTCTTGGCGAACAGTTTGTGGCAAATCTTTAGCCATTTGCCAAAGACTACTATTTTTACATGCAAATGTGTTTTGTAGCAACCTGTTGCGCCAAATTTTACCGGAGAGACTTGTGAACTTCAGACAAACTATTTTAAGAAACTTGTGTCGAACGTTCTACTGTTTGCTGCAAATTTATGAATATGAAAATTAGATCAAGTTTTTTGATTACTTTGTGTATTAACACAAAATACAAAGTGAAATCATCAGCATGGCAATGAAGAAAAGAGCAAAGACAGGATATTTCCCAAATAAAATATTTATTTAATATTTTTATGTAGCTACAACATTTACATGGGAGAAATGAGAACACTGTGGATGTAGACCTTGTGATGTTTAAAGAGGCAACTACAGAATTTACATGAGCCAAGTGATAACTAGCTTTCAACATTGGAATCTTAAAAGATATAATTATTTCACTTTTGTTAACTAACTTAAAACTAAATCAAACCCACTTCACTTCCATTTCCTTTTTGAGTGAACTTTGGAGATGGTGGCTCAGTGGAAGACCTTGTCCAAAGCTTGTTGTGTGCATGTACTGAAACAATCAGAAAACACAAAACAAAAATAACATTAGGATACTGAAAATGAAACGTTATATTAAAATGTCTGCACTCACTACCTAAGTCACTCTGGATAAGAGCGTCTGCTAAGTGGCTAACATATCACATGTAAAAGGTATCGGAGGCTAATGGGTGGGCTTGGTTTTGGGAAAACGGGATCAATTGTTACAAAAGTTGCCTTGATGTTGCTATGCTTCTCACTGAAACTTGTCATTCTATTTTTTTTAAATCAGCAAGATAACAATGTTTCTGCCTTGTATAAATACTAAATAAACAAACGATGCAGCTAGCATAAACTGGGTCTTAGGCCAGGTTTTTCCTCCAGCCAAGCCTCAACACAATTGATTCAAACTAATCAATTAATTATGATCTTTAATCTAGACTGGGGAATTCACTATTAAGAGACAGTTGTCTACTAGTTGTCTCTTCTTCCTGACTCGGGTGTATAAAGGCTTGGAAGAAAAGCAACATAACATTGAGTCACGTCTAATATTATTTTTTTCTAAAATGATTTACTGTAAACTTACATCTCAAAGCCATGAATGCAAGAATCCCTGACTTGGTGCATAAACATATTTCTCTGTTTGATTGAAGGCCTCTATCTGTCTTTTTTTTTTGTTGCCTCGTAACGGAATTGCTTCGAGGAAAAAGATGAGGAACAACACATGGATGGATATGAGCTAGCTGCTAGTTTAAAGCAACGGAAGATATAATCGTTACAAAGAATGTGAATGTATAGGTTACATTTAGGAGAATAATGTATGCGTTACTTAATCAAGCTTGAAGACCATACATTCATTTATTACAACAGTAGGAAGTGTTATGATTTCGTGCACCAAAAACATCTTTCCCAGGATGCTGCTGCAGCCTCCTCTAGGTGCAGTCTATTCCACCACCACGGGTAGTGGAAGGGGCAAACATCTTTCCCAGGATGCTGCTGCAGCCTCCTCTAGGTACAGTCTGTTCCACCACCACGGGTAGTGGAAGGGGCAAACATCTTTCCCAGGATGCTGCTGCAGCCTCCTCTAGGTACAGTCTGTTCCACCACCACGGGTAGTGGAAGGGGCAAACATCTTTCCCAGGATGCTGCTGCAGCCTCCTCTAGGTACAGTCTATTCCACCACCACGGGTAGTGGAAGGGGCAAACATCTTTCCCAGGATGCTGCTGCAGCCTCCTCTAGGTACAGTCTATTCCACCACCACGGGTAGTGGAAGGGGCAAACATCTTTCCCAGGATGCTGCTGCAGCCTCCTCTAGGTACAGTCTATTCCACCACCACGGGTAGTGGAAGGGGCAAACATCTTTCCCAGGATGCTGCTGCAGCCTCCTCTAGGTACAGTACAGTCTAACATTCCACCACCACGGGTAGTGGAAGGGGCAAACATCTTTCCCAGGATGCTGCTGCAGCCTCCTCTAGGTACCTAAGTCCACCACCACGGGTAGTGGAAGGGGCAAACATCTTTCCCAGGATGCTGCTGCAGCCTCCTCTAGGTACAGTCTATTCCACCACCACGGGTAGTGGAAGGGGCAAACATCTTTCCCAGGATGCTGCTGCAGCCTCCTCTAGGTACAGTCTATTCCACCACCACGGGTAGTGCAAGGGGCAAACATCTTTCCCAGGATGCTGCTGCAGCCTCCTCTAGGTTGTCAGTCTATTCCACCACCACGGGTAGTGCAAGGGGCAAACATCTTTCCCAGGATGCTGCTGCAGCCTCCTCTAGGTACAGTCTATTCCACCACCACGGGTAGTGCAAGGGGCAAACATCTTTCCCAGGATGCTGCTGCAGCCTCCTCTAGGTACAGTCTATTCCACCACCACGGGTAGTGGAAGGGGCAAACATCTTTCCCAGGATGCTGCTGCAGCCTCCTCTAGGTACAGTCTATTCCACCACCACGGGTAGTGGAAGGGGCAAACATCTTTCCCAGGATGCTGCTGCAGCCTCCTCTAGGTACAGTCTATTCCACCACCACGGGTAGTGGAAGGGGCAAACATCTTTCCCAGGATGCTGCTGCAGCCTCCTCTAGGTAAGTCTATTCCACCACCACGGGTAGTGGAAGGGGCAAACATCTTTCCCAGGATGCTGCTGCAGCCTCCTCTAGGTACAGTCTATTCCACCACCACGGGTAGTGGAAGGGGCAAACATCTTTCCCAGGATGCTGCTGCAGCCTCCTCTAGGTACAGTCTATTCCACCACCACGGGTAGTGGAAGGGGCAAACATCTTTCCCAGGATGCTGCTGCAGCCTCCTCTAGGTACAGTCTATTCCACCACCACGGGTAGTGCAAGGGGCAAACATCTTTCCCAGGATGCTGCTGCAGCCTCCTCTAGGTACACTCTATTCCACCACCATGGGTAGTGGAAGGGGCAAACATCTTTCCCAGGATGCTGCTGCAGCCTCCTCTAGGTACAGTCTATTCCACCACCACGGGTAGTGGAAGGGGCAAACATCTTTCCCAGGATGCTGCTGCAGCCTCCTCTAGGTACAGTCTATTCCACCACCACGGGTAGTGGAAGGGGCAAACATCTTTCCCAGGATGCTGCTGCAGCCTCCTCTAGGTACAGTCTATTCCACCACCACGGGTAGTGGAAGGGGCAAACATCTTTCCCAGGATGCTGCTGCAGCCTCCTCTAGCTACAGTCTATTCCACCACCACGGGTAGTGGAAGGGGCAAACATCTTTCCCAGGATGCTGCTGCAGCCTCCTCTAGGTACAGTCTATTCCACCACCACGGGTAGTGGAAGGGGCAAACATCTTTCCCAGGATGCTGCTGCAGCCTCCTCTAGGTACAGTCTGTTCCACCACCACGGGTAGTGCAAGGGGCAAACATCTTTCCCAGGATGCTGCTGCAGCCTCCTCTAGGTACAGTCTATTCCACCACCACGGGTAGTGGAAGGGGCAAACATCTTTCCCAGGATGCTGCTGCAGCCTCCTCTAGGTACAGTCTATTCCACCACCACGGGTAGTGGAAGGGGCAAACATCTTTCCCAGGATGCTGCTGCAGCCTCCTCTAGGTACAGTCTATTCCACCACCACGGGTAGTGGAAGGGGCAAACATCTTTCCCAGGATGCTGCTGCAGCCTCCTCTAGGTACAGTCTATTCCACCACCACGGGTAGTGCAAGGGGATCCATCTGTAAAAGTTCCGTTTTGTTTTGCAGTTCGCTACACCCACAATGACATCTGTTAAACATGTGTATGTGACCAATGCAATTTGATTTGATGGCAAATCAGCTCATATTGTTTGTACCTTAGCTGTTGTGCTAGCTAACGTGCTACTGAACAGTGACACTAGCATATTGACCTGCGTATTGGTATTAAAAGACAGCAATGTATTCACCAAAAAATATAAGTGTTTAGGCAAATCATTAGTTAGCTAGCGATCACATTAATTGTGCAAAAATATGATAGATAACGTTAGCCAGCTAGCTAAGCGCTAGCCAGTCAGTGGCGGTGACAGATTGAAACTGGTGTCAACAAAATGTGATTCACCCTATCCCATAAAACACTGCTAACTAGGCATCAATTAGCTAACACAATTTGAAAGTGTATTAGGAAGTTTAATTATTAAGTTAGACACTCACTGGACAACTTCAGTAGGCGGCTAGCTAGTTAGATAACTCTGTTGGAAAATGGAAACCAAGCTTTCTTATCCACCTGATTGGTCGTCAACACACACAAAGATACAGACATACGCGCACACATTGTGATTTTGTTGTATGGTGGTATTGAACATTTTGTGTTGTGGACATGTGGTGGTGTAGGGATGTTATATGATGTACTGTTTTATATTTACGTCACACCCTGACCTTAGTTATCTTTGTTTTCTTTATTATTTTGGTTAGGTCAGGGTGTGACAAGGGTGGTTTGTTTAGTTTTTGTATTGTCTAGGGTTTTTCTCTAGTCTAGGTGTTTATGTCTAAGGTTGCCTAGATTGGTTCTCAATCAGAGGCAGCCGTTTATCGTTGTCTCTGATTAGGGACCATATTTAGGAAGCCATATTCCTTGGGTATTTTGTGGGTTGTTATTCTATGTTTAGTTGCCTGTTCTGCACTAGCCATATAGCTTCACGGTTCGTTTTGTTGTTTTGTATAGTTTTGTTCAGTGTTCTCTCTTTCATTAACTTCTTATGGCTGCAGGGGCAGTATTGAGTAGCTTGGATGAAAGGTGCCCAGAGGTGCCCAGAGTAAACGGCCTGCTCCTCAGTTCCAGTTGCTAGTATATGCATAGTATTATTAGTATTGGATAGAACACACTCTGACATTTCTAAAACTGTTTGAATGATGTCTGTGAGTATAAAATAACTCATATGGCATGCAAAAACCTGAGAAGAAATCCAAACAGGAAGTGGGAAATCTGAGGTTGGTCGATTTTCAACCCAGCCCCTATTGAATACACAGTGGGATATTGGTTATGTTGCACTTCCTAAGGCTTCCACTAGATGTCAACCGTCTTTAGAAACTTGAATGAGGCTTCTACTGTGATGTGGGGCCGGATGAGAGCTCTTTGAGTCAGTGGTCTGGCAGAGAGCCAGGTCCTGGTCATGCGCATTTCACATGAGAGCGACCTGCGTTCCATGGCTTTTCTACAGACAATGGAATTCTCCGGTTGGAACGTTATTGAAGATTTATGATAACATCCTAAAGATTGATTCTATACTTAGTTTGAAATGTTTCTACGACCTGTAATATAACTTTTTGAAGTTTTCGTCTGAAGTTCGGCTGGACCTGCATGAGCGTTTGGATTTGTGTACTAAACGCCCTAACAAAAGTAGCTACTTGGACATAAATAATGGACATTATCGAACAAATCAAACATTTATTGTGGAACTAGGATTCCTGGGAGTGCATTATGATGAAGATCATCAAAGGTAATATTTATAATTCTGTTGACTCCAACATGGCGGATAATTTATTTTCTTTTTCTGAGCGCCGTCTCAGATTATTGCATGGTTTGCTTTTCCCGTAAAGTTTTTTTGAAATCTGACACAGCGGTTGCATTAAGGAGAGGTATATCTATATTTCCATGTCTAACAAATGTATTTTCATCAGCATTTATAATGAGTATTCCTGTAAAATGATGTGGCTCTCTGAGTTATGTACGCTTACCACGCTGGGCCTTGGTCTCCTTTTTATCACGACCGTGACAATTTAGCTTATTCAGTACAAACATAGTTCACTGTTTTATTTTTTGTTTTATACAGTTGAAGTCGGAAGTTAACATACAGTGAGGGAAAAAAGTATTTGATCCCCTGCTAATTTTTGTACTTTTGCCCACTGACAAAGAAATGATCAGTCTATCATTTTAATGGTAGGTTTATTTGAACAGTGAGAGACAGAATAACAACAAAAAATCCAGAAAACGCGTGTCAAAAATTGTATAAATTGATTTGCATTTTAATGAGGGAAATAAGTATTTGACCCCTCTGCAAAACTTGACTTAGTACTTCTTCCTTGCTGAGTGGCCTTTCAGGTTATGTCGATTATAGGACTCGTTTTACTGTGGATGTAGATACTTTTGTACCTGTTTCCTCCAGCATCTTCACAAGGTCCTTTGCTGTTCTGGGCTTGATTTGCACTTTTTCACACCAAAGTACGTTCATCTCTAGGAGACAGAACGCGTCTCCTTCCTGAGAGGTATGACGGCTGCATGGTCCCATGGTGTTTATACTTGCGTACTATTGTTTGTACAGATGAACGTGGTACCTTCAGGCGTTTGGAAATTGCTCCCAAGGATGAACCAGACTTGTGGTCTACAATTTTTTTCTGAGGCCATGGCTGTTTTCTTTTAATTTTCCCATGATGTCAAGCAGAGGCACTGAGTTTGAAGGTAGGCCTTGAAATACATCCACAGGTACACCTCCAACTGCCTCAAATTCTCAATTAGCCTATCAGAAGCTTCTAAAGCCATGACATCATTATCTGGAATTTTCCAAGCTGTTTAAAGGCACAGTCAACGAAGTGTATGTAAACTTCTGACCCACTGGAATTGTGATACAATGAATTCTAATTGAAATAATCTGTAAAAAATTGTTGGATAAATTACTTGTGTCATGCACAATGTAGATGTCCTAACCGACTTGCCAAAACTATAGTTTGTTAACAAGAAATTTGTGGAGTGGTTGAAAAACGAGTTTTAATGACTCCAACATAAGTGTATGTAAACTTCCGACTTCAAATGTAGCTAAATGAGAGAGCAGCAGTGTGTTTCACATTAATGAGCTATTTACATATCAATAATTAGTGATGTCCGTATCACCGTAGACTACACCACTGCTATCATCATTACCACCAAGCGTTTATTTAAGCTGGATAATCTTTGGATGCCGACAGCAGTCACACCATTGGAAGACATAGCTTGGACTGTAGCCTACAAAAGCCTATTCCTGCTCTTTTCCCACAATCCATCAAACACATTTGGTGTGTCATCATAGTGGTCTCTGATTGGTGGTGATCATTTGGTGTGTCATCATAGTGGTCTCTGATTGGTGGTCATCATTTGGTGTGTCATCATAGTGGTCTCTGATTGGTGGTCATCATTTGGTGTGTCATCATAGTGGTCTCTGATTGGTGGTGATCATTTGGTGTGTCATCATAGTGGTCTCTGATTGGTGGTGATCATTTGGTGTGTCATCATAGTGGTCTCTGATTGGTGGTCATCATTTGGTGTGTCATCATAGTGGTCTCTGATTGGTGGTGATCATTTGGTGTGTCATCATAGTGGTCTCTGATTGGTGGTCATCATTTGGTGTGTCATCATAGTGGTCTCTGATTGGTGGTCATCATTTGGTGTGTCATCATAGTGGTCTCTGATTGGTGGTCATCATTTAATATAATAATAATGTAGCTCAGTTGGTAGAGCATGGCGCTTGTAACGCCAGGGTAGTGGGTTCGATCCCCGGGACCACCCATACGTAGAATGTATGCACGCATGACTGTAAGTCGCTTTGGATAAAAGCGTCTGCTAAATGGCATATATTATTATTATCATTTGGTGTGTCATCATAGTGGTCTCTGATTGGTGGTGATCATTTGGTGTGTCATCATAGTGGTCTCTGATTGGTGGTCATCATTTGGTGTGTCATCATAGTGGTCTCTGATTGGTGGTCATTATTTGGTGTGTCATCATAGTGGTCTCTGATTGGTGGTCATCATTTGGTGTGTCATCATAGTGGTCTCTGATTGGTAGTCATCATTTGGTGTGTCATCATAGTGGTCTCTGATTGGTAGTCATCATTTGGTGTGTCATCATAGTGGTCTCTGATTGGTAGTCATCATTTGGTGTGTCATCATAGTGGTCTCTGATTGGTGGTCATCATTTGGTGTGTCATCATAGTGGTCTCTGATTGGTGGTCATCATTTGGTGGTCATCATAGTGGTCTCTGATTGGTGGTCATCATTTGGTGGTCATCATAGTGGTCTCTGACTGGTGTTTAGATTCGCACAGGTGGAACAAACGTACATTTACACATTTTTTTCAGAGCTGCTTTGAATGTAAACCGAGAAGTGTCAAATACTTTTGCTTGACGTGATCATTTAGTTTTTATTATATATATATATATCATCTAGTATTTATTATATATATATATATCATCTAGTTTTTATTATATATATATATATCATCTAGTTTTTATTATATATATATATCATCTAGTTTTTATTATATATATATATATATCATCTAGTTTTTATTATATATATATATATCATCTAGTATTTATTATATATATATATCATCTAGTATTTTATTATATATATATATATCATATTATTTTATTATATATATATATATCATCTAGTATTTTATTATATATATATCATCTAGTATTTTATTATATATATATATCATCTAGTATTTTATATATATATATATATCATCTAGTATTTTATTATATATATATATCATCTAGTTTTTATTATATATATATATCATCTAGTTTTTATTATATATATATATATCATCTAGTTTTTATTATATATATATATCATCTAGTTTTTTTTATTATATATATATATATCATCTATTATTTTATTATATATATATATATCTATCTTTTAGTTTTATTATATATATATATATATATCATCTAGTTTTTATTATATATATATATATCATCTAGTTTTTATTATATATATATTATCATCTAGTTTTTATTATATATATATATCATCTAGTTTTTATTATATATATGTATATCATCTAGTTTTTATTATATATATATATCATCTAGTTTTTATTATATATATATATCATCTATTATTTTATTATATATATATATCATCTAGTTTTTATTATATATATATATCATCTATTATTTTATTATATATATATATATCATCTATTATTTTATTATATATATATCATCTATTATTTTATTATATATATATATATCATCTAGTTTTTATTATATATATATATCATCTAGCTTTATATATATATATCTATATATATATATATATCATCTAGTTTTTATTATATATATATATATCATCTAGTTTTTATTATATATATATATATCATCTAGTTTTTATTATATATATATATATCATCTAGTTTTTATTATATATATATATATCATCTAGTTTTTATTATATATATATATCATCTATTATTTTATTATATATATATCATCTAGTTTTTATTATATATATATATCATCTAGTTTTTATTATATATATATCATCTAGTTTTTATTATATATATATCATCTAGTTTTTATTATATATATATATCATCTAGTTTTTATTATATATATATATCATCTAGTTTTTATTATATATATATCATCTAGTTTTTATTATATATATATATCATCTATTATTTTATTATATATATATATCATCTATTATTTATTATATATATATATCATCTAGTTTTTATTATATATATATATCATCTAGTTTTTATTATATATATATATCATCTATTATTTTATTATATATATATATCATCTAGTTTTTATTATATATATATATCATCTAGTTTTTAAAACGTTTCTGTAATCGGATTCCAATATATTAGCTGGTAACGTAACAGATTACAGTTAGTGTTTTTTTGTAATCCCTTACATCTAAGGGATTTCATGTAATCTGCTACTCCCCAACCCTGATTGTTGTTGATCCATCCTTAGTATTCTCTTTCCACAGCCATTAAACTCTTTAAATGTTTTAAAATCACCATTGGCCTCATGGTGAAATCCCTGAGCGGTTTCCTTCCTCTCCGGCAACTTGAGTTAGGAAGGACACCTGTATCTTTGTAGTGACTGGGTGTATTGATACACCACCCAAAGTGTAATTAATAACCTCATCATGTTGAAAGGGATATTCAGCTTCTGCTTTTCATTATTTTTTCTATCTACCAATAGATGACCTTTTTTTGCGATGCACTGGAAAACCTCCCTGGTCTTTGTGGTTGAATTTGTGCTTGAAATTCACTACTCGACTGAGGGACCTTGCAGATAATGGTATGTGTGGATACAGAGATGAGGTAGTCATTCAAAAAGCATCTTAAGCACTATTACTGAACACAGAATGAGTCCATGCAACTTATTTAGCTATTTGTTTAGCACATTTTTACTCCTGAACTTATTTTAGTTTGTCATTGCAAAGGGGTTGAATACTTATTGACTTAAGACATTTCAGCTTTTCATTTTTTATTAATAAAAATAAATTCTACAAACAAAATTCCACTTTGATATTGTGGGGTAATTGTGTATAGATTAGGGACATAACATCTAAATGTAATCCATTTTAAATCCAGTCTGTAACACAACAACATGTGGAAAAAGTATAAGGGTGTGAACTTCCTGTAGGCACGGCAGACAGTTAAGCTAATGGGATGCATTCAGTAGAATTTGGACCATTAGAATTTAGACCAGAAAACCAGGAGTCACGACCTCTGAAGTTACTCACTCACTAAAGCACTCTGCTGTGTGTGTGTGTGTGTGTGTGTGTGTGTGTGTGTGTGTGTGTGTGTGTGTGTGTGTGTGTGTGTGTGTGTGTGTGTGTGTGTGTGTGTGTGTGTGTGTGTGTGTGTGTGTGTGTGTGTGTGTGTGAGAATGTAAACTGTGCTAACAGTCCAAACACTGATTCTAAGGGCGTGTCCTCGTGATCTTCCTGAGTATAAAATGACACTAGAATGGATCCTTTGAAAAGCACTTCTGTCCCACATCCAATTCAAAGTGGGACAGGGTATCCAAACTAATGTGCATCTAAAAGGGTTGAACTGAAGGGTTGCCCGTTATAATCAAAGATCTGAACAGAACATCTAGCAGGAGTGAGAATCAATATCTCCTTTGTCACGTAGTGCTGCAGTGCTCCAGAGGCTCTGCTGCTGACCAGTCATTTGTTGGGGGGTTGGGTAATACTGTGTCAGCAAAAACAACTGTTTCTGTTGTGTAAGTAAGCAATAAACAACGCCACAAGATGTGGTGAGAGCTGTTCCCTCGGGAAGTATACAAATCATTGCTTTAAGTTTAGGAGCTGCCCGATAATGTTCAAGTCATTCAGAATAAAGTGTCATGTTTGATCCTTTGTATAATTGATCTTTGATCTATTATATTTCAACAAGAACCTTCAGATTGGTTATTTGATTTCAAACCATCAATTACAATTTAATTTGTCACATGTATCGTTAACAACAGGTGTGGACTAACAGGGAAATGCTTATGTGCCGTTCTCAACAACACAGAGAGAATGAAAATAGAGAAATAATAGAAAAGTCAAACTTCTAATAATAAAAGTAATAATAAATACACAATGAGTATAACTGTGTGTGTATATAATAACTATATACACGGGAAATGAGTACTGAGTTGATATGCAGGGGTATGAGGTAATTGAGGTAGATATGCAGGGTACGAGGTAATTGAGGTAGATATGCAGGGGTACGAGGTAATTGAGGTAGATATGCAGGGGTACGGGGTAATTGAGGTAGATATGAGGGGTACGAGGTAATTGGGGATAATTGAGGTAGATATGCAGGGGTACAGGGGTATGAGGGTAATTGAGGTAGATATGCAGGGTACGAGGTAATTGAGGTAGATATGCAGGGGTACGAGGTAATTGAGGTAGATATGCAGGGGTACGAGGAGGTAGATATGCAGGGTACGAGGTAGAGGTAGATATGCAGGGGTACGAGGTAATTGAGGTAGATATGCAGGGGTACGAGGTAATTGAGGTAGATATGCAGGGGTACGAGGTAATTGAGGTAGATATGCAGGGGTACGAGGTAATTGAGGTAGATATGCAGGGGTACGAGGTAATTGAGGTAGATATGCAGGGGTACGAGGTAATTGAGGTAGATATGCAGGGGTATGAGGTAATTGAGGTAGATATGCAGGGGTAGGTAATTGAGGTAGATATGCAGGGGTACGAGGTAATTGAGGTAGATATGCAGGGGTAGGTAATTGAGGTAGATATGCAGGGTACGAGGTAATTGAGGTAGATATGCAGGGGTACGAGG
>NC_060181.1:11171752-11184252 GCF_021184085.1 Oncorhynchus gorbuscha | reverse complement strand
ATGTTCCTCCCCTCCCCCTATTCCTCATGTTCCTCCCCTCCCCTCCCCCTATTCCTCATGTTCCCCCTCCCCCTATTCCTCATGTTCCTCCCCTCCCCCTATTCCTCATGTCCCTCCCCTCTCACTCCCTCACCCCTCCCATCTCGCACCTGCTCACCCCACCCCTCCCAACTCCCCTTTTCCACCCTTCCCCTCTCCCCCTCCACTGTGTGTGTGTGTGTGTGGGGGAGTCTGTCTGTTTGTCTGTCCCTGACACAACTAGTGGCCTCATCATTGGCTAAAGAAAATATTTCACAAGACACACAGACCGTTGGAGAGACGTGTGTGTGTGTGTGTGTGTGTGTGTGTGTGTGTGTGTGTGTAAGTGAGAAACAGAGAGAGACACGGTGAGGGGGCTGGCAACATTACACAGCCTTATTGCACAACAATACACCATGTTACACAGCATTACACAGTGTCAGGGCGCTTCGTCCTGACTCCAGGTCAATGCTTCACTCTGTCACTGGTGATCATGCACACACACACGCACACACAATCACAATTACTTTCAGATACTGTACATTTGGAAGGAAATATTCAGCTATATTTTAAGCACTTTAATATTGGAATGTTAATGGAAATACGCGTGTATTGGCATTTATTTGAAAATACTCAAATAAACTGACTCAAATACACTCCTATGCATTTAACCAAGGTATTTGAAAATACTTTTAAAAAGTTGGCTATTTATATAAAATTATTTGAAAATATTTCAAATTCCTCCAATATACAGTACCAGTCAATAGTTTGGATACACCTTACTTTATTTGTACTATTTTCTACATTGTAGAATAACAGTGAAGACATCAAAACTATGAACTAACACATATGGAATCATGTAGTAACCAAAAAAAGTGTTAATTAAACAAATCAAAATAGATTTTATAATTTATATTCTTCAAAGTAGCCACCCTGTGTTGATGACCGCTTTGTACACTCTTTGCACGCTCTTTGTGTGACAGTATTGCTTCCGTCCCTCTCCTCGCCCCTACCTGGGCTCGAACCAGGGACCCTCTGCACACATCAACAACTGACACCCTCGAAGCATCGCTGTCTATCTCTCCACAAAAGCCAACTACTTCAAGGTCTCAGAGCAAGTGACGTCACCGATTGAAACGCTATTAGCGCGCACCCCGCTAACTAGCTAGCCATGTCACACTGGTTACATTTGCACATCAGCAAACAGTAGACATTTGACTTCAGATTCTAGTAGGGTGAGGCCGGGTGCTGCAGGCTGTCTCTAGTGCCCTCCCTAATACGTTGATATATATGTTGAAGAGGGTGGAGCTTAAGCTGCATCCCTGTCTCACCCCACTGTCCTGTGGAAAGAAATGTGTGTATTTTTTGCCAATTTTAACTGCACACTTGTTGTTTGTGTACATGGATTTTATGATGTATGTTTTACCCCCAACACCACTTTCCATCAGTTTGTATAGCAGACCCTCATGCCAAATTAAATCAAAGGCTTTTTTGAAATCAACAAAGCTTGAGAAGACTTTGCCTTTGTTTTGGTTTGTTTGTTTGTCAATTAGGCTGTGCAGGGTGAATACGTGGTCTGTCGTATGGTCATTTGGTAAAAAGCCCATTTGACATTTGCTCAGTACGTTGTTTTCACTGAAGAAATGTACAACTCTGTTGTTAATGATAATGCAGAGGATCTTTCCAAGGTTGCTGTTGACGCATATCCCACTGTAGTTAATGGGGTCAAATTTGTCACCACTTTTGTGGATTGGGGTGATCAAATATTGGGGAAGATGCCCGAGCTAAGGATGATGTTAAAGAGTTTTAGTACAGCCAATTGGAATTTGTGGTCTGTATATTTTATAATTTCATTGAGGATACCATCAACCCCACAGGCCTTTTTGGGTTGGAGGGTTTGTATTTTGTCCTGTAGTTCATTAAATGTAATTGGAGAATCCAGTGGGTTCCGGTAGTTTTTAATAGTTGATTCTAAGATTTGATCATGTATATGCTTTTGCTGTTTGTCCTTTGTTGTAGAGACAAACAGTTTGGAGAAGTGGTTCATCCACACATCTCCGTTTTGAATCGATAACTCTTCGTGTTGTTTGTTTAAGTGTTTCCCAATTTTCCTAGAAGTGGTCAGAGTCTATGGATTCGTCAACTACACTGAGCCGATATCTTTACATGCTGTTCCTTCTTTCCCGTGGTGTATTTCTGTATTGTTTTAGTGATTCATCATAGTAAAAGCGTAGGCTCAGGTTTTCTGGGTCTCTGTGTTTTTGGCTGTATAGGTTTCACAATTTCTTTCTTAGGTTTTTGCATTCTTCATCAAACTATTTGTCATTGTTATTCATTTTCTTGGGTTTTCTGTTTGACATTTTTAGATTTGATAGGGAAGTTCAGACGCCAAATTTACTGTTGAGATTTTCTAATGCCAAGTTTACACCTTCACTATTACAGTGGAACGTTTTGTCCAGGAAGTTGTCTAAACAGTATTTAATTGTTTTTTTGGTAGGTTTCTATGCTACATTACTTCCCTCTATAGAATTCCTTAATATTACTCAGTTCCTTTGGCTTTGATGCCTTGTGATTGAGTATTGCTCTGTTCAAGTAGACTGTGATTTTGCTGTGGTCTGATAGGGGTGTCAGTGGGCTGACTGTGAACGCTCTGAGAGACTCTGGGTAGAGGTCAGTGGTAAAGTAGTCTACAGTACTACTGCCAGGAGATGAGCTATAGGTCTACCTACAATAGGAATCACCTCGAAGCCTACCATTGACTATGTACATACCTGGTGTGCGACAGAGCTGCAGAAGTTGTGACCCGTTTTTGTTGGTTACGTTGTCATAGTTGTGCCTAGGGGGGCATATGGGGGAGGGAATGCTGTCACCTCCAGGTAGGTGCTAGTCCCCCTGTGTGCTGTTAATCGCCCTGGGTGCTGTTAGTCCCCCTGTGTGCTGTTAGTCCCCCTGGGTGCTGTTAATCCCCCTGGGTGCTGTTAGTCCCCCTGGGTGCTGTTAGTCCCCCTGGGTGCTGTTAGTCCCCCTGTGTGCTGTTAGTCCCCCTGGGTGCTGTTAGTCCCCCTGGGTGCTGTTAATCCCCCTGGGTGTTGTTAGTCCCCCTGGGTGCTGTTAGTCCCCCTGGGTGCTGTTAGTCCCCCTGGGTGCTGTTAATCCCCCTGGGTACTGTTAATCCCCCTGGGTGCTGTTAGTCCCCCTGGGTGTTGTTAGTCCCCCTGGGTGCTGTTAATCCCCCTGGGTGCTGTTAATCCCCCTGGGTGCTGTTAATCCCCCTGGGTACTGTTAATCCCCCTGGGTGCTGTTAGTCCCCCTGGGTGCTGTTAATCCCCCTGGGTACTGTTAATCCCCCTGGGTGCTGTTAATCCCCCTGGGTACTGTTAATCCCCCTGGGTGCTGTTAATCCCCCTGGGTACTGTTAATCCCCCTGGGTGCTGTTAATCCCCCTGGGTACTGTTAATCCCCCCCTGGGTGCTGTTAATCCCCCTGGGTACTGTTAATCCCCCCCCCTGGGTACTGTTAATCCCCTGGGTGCTGTTAGTCCCCCTGGGTGCTGTTAATCCCCCTGGGTACTGTTAATCCCCCTGGGTGCTGTTAATCCCCCTGGGTGCTGTTAGTCCCCCCAGGAAGTGCTGTTAGTCCCCCTGGGGCTGTTAATCCCCCAGGAAGTACTGTTAATCCCCCTGGAAGTGCTGTTAGTCCCCCCAGGAAGTGCTGTTGCCTTGGCAGTCCATAATAAACCCTGGAAGTGCTGTTAATCCCCCTGGGTGCTGTTAGTCCCCCTGGGTGCTGTTAATCCCCCTGGGTGCTGTTAATCCCCCTGTGCTGAGGGTGTCAGGTTCTTGTAATGTTTTTTGCCTTAATTTTGCTGGACCCCAGGAAGAGTAGCTGCTGCCTTGGCAGGAACTAATGGGGATCCATAATAAACCCCAGGAAGAGTAGCTGTTGCCTTGGCAGGAACTAATGGGGATCCATAATAAACCCCAGGAAGAGTAGCTGCTGCCTTGGCAGGAACTAATGGGGATCCATAATAAACCCCAGGAAGAGTAGCTGCTGCCTTGGCTGCTGCCTTGGCAGGAACTAATGGGGATCCATAATAAACCCCAGGAAGAGTAGCTGCTGCCTTGGCAGGAACTAATGGGGATCCATAATAAACCCCAGGAAGAGTAGCTGCTGCCTTGGCAGGAACTAATGGGGATCCATAATAAACCCCAGGAAGAGTAGCTGCTGCCTTGGCAGGAACTAATGGGGATCCATAATAAACCCCAGGAAGAGTAGCTGCTGCCTTGGCAGGAACTAATGGGGATCCATAATAAACCCCAGGAAGAGTAGCTGCTGCCTTGGCAAGAACTAATGGGGATCCATAATAAACCCCAGGAAGAGTAGCTGCTGCCTTGGCAGGAACTAATGGGGATCCATAATAAACCCCAGGAAGAGTAGCTGTTGCCTTGGCAAGAACTAATGGGGATCCATAATAAACCCCAGGAAGAGTCGCTGCTGCCTTGGCAGGAACTAATGGGGATCCATAATAAACCCCAGGAAGAGAAGCTGTGCCTTGGCGGGAACTAATGGGGATCCATAATAAACCCCAGGAAGAGTAGCTGCTGCCTTGGCAGGAACTAATGGGGATCCATAATAAACCTCAGGAAGAGTAGCTGTTGCCTTGGCAGGAACTAATGGGGATCCATAATAAACCCCAGGAAGAGAAGCTGCTGCCTTGGCGGGAACTAATGGGGATCCATAATAAACCCCAGGAAGAGTAGCTGCTGCCTTGGCAGGCACTAATGGAGATCCATATTAAACCCCAGGAAGAGTAGCTGCTGCCTTGGCAGGAACTAATGGGGATCCATAATAAACCCCAGGAAGAGTAGCTGTTACCTTGGCAGGAACTAATGGGGATACATAATAAACCCCAGGAAGAGTAGCTGCTGCCTTGGCAGGAACTAATGGGGATCCATAATAAACCTCAGGAAGAGTAGCTGTTGCCTTGGCAGGAACTAATGGGATCCATAATAAACCCCAGGAAGAGTAGCTGCTGCCTTGGCAGGAACTAATGGGGATCCATAATAAATACAAATACAAATTGTCCGGTTCTGGTATTTAGGTCGCTTGGAAATGATTGATTTCCCCTCTCCAGGATGGAGAAGCTGTCTTCATTAAAGTATGGGGATTCTAGTGGGGGGACACATGAGTACATTTTTCTCTGAGATCCTTTCCTTTTGAATTTCTAGCCAAATGTAAAATGTGAGTTAGGTCTGCTCTATACCAAATTAGCATACCCCCTGAGTCCCTTCCCTGTTTTACACCTGGTAGTTTGTTGGATGGGACTACCAGCTCTCTGTAACCTAGAGTGCAACCGGTGGGTCCGTCTCCTCTATACCATGTTTCTTGTAGGATGACAATGTCTGTATTTCCAATTGCTTTGATGAAGTCTGAAAAGAAACACTGCCTTTAAGAGAGTGGGAGGGATGTATTACCAATGTATTGGTGAAGTCCAGGTTCCAGACCTGGAGAGTCTCTCTCTCTCTTTCTGAGCAGTGTTCTTCTCCTCCATCCTCCCCTTCCCATCCCTCCCACTCTCTCTGAGCAGTGTTCTTCTCCTCCCTCCTCCCCTCCCCTTCCCATCCCTCCCACTCTCTCTGAGCAGTGTTCTTCTCCTCCCTCCTCCCCTCCCCTTCCCATCCCTCCCACTCTCTCTAAGCAGTGTGTTGCAACACTCACTACCGAGTTCCAAACTGCTTCTGGAAGCAACATCAGCACAAGAACTGTTCGTTGGGAGCTTCATGAAATGGGTTTCCATGGCCGAGCAGCCGGATACAAGCCTAAGATCACCATGCGCAATGCCAAGTGTCGGCTGGAGTGGTGTTAAACTCACCACCATTGGACTCTGGGGCAGAGGAAACACGTACTCTGGAGTGATGTTTTTTTAATGGTTCAGGCCCCTTAGTTCCAGTGAAGGGAAATCTTAACGCTACAGCATTCAATGGCTTTCTAGATGCATTCAATGGCATTTGGGATGAATTAGAACGGCGACTGCGAGCCAGGCCTAATCGCCCAACCTCACCAATGCTCTTGTGACTGAATGGAAGCAAGTCCCCGCAGCGATGTTGTCATGTTTTGTCATTGATTATCATGTCTTGTCCCTGTGCTTCCCCTTCTATTCGTTTCCCTCTGCTGGTCTTATTAGGTTCTTTCCCTCTTTCTATCCCTCTCTCTCCCCCTCCCTCTCTCACTCTCTCGCTCTCTCTTCTCTCTATCGTTCCGTTCCTGCTCCCAGCTGTTCCTATTCCCCTAATCAATCATTTAGTCTTCCCACACCTGTTCCCGATCCTTTTCCCTGATTAGAGTCCCTATTTCTCTCCTTGTTTTCCGTTCCTGCCCTGTCGGATCCTTGTCTAATATTCACCGTGCTGTGTCTATGTATTGCCCTGTCGTGTCGTGTTTCCCTCAGATGCTGCGTGGTGAGCAGGTGTCTGAGTCTGCTAGGTTCAAGTGCCTTCCCGAGGCAACCTGCAGTTCTTGATCAAGTCTCCAGTCTGTTCTCGTCTTTACGAGTAGTATTATGCCTTTTGTTTTGTAAAGTTTCTTTACTGGATTAAAACTCTGTATTCGCCAAGTCGCTTTTGGGTCCTCATTCACCTGCATAACAGAAGGATCCGACCAAGGAATGGACCCAGCGACTACAGATGCTCGTAACACTGCCGTCGAGATCCAAGGAGCCATGCTCGGCAGACACGAGCAGGAATTGTCTGCTGCTCTCCATGCCGTGGAGAACCTGGCCGCTCAGGTTTCCGACCTCTCTGGACAGTTCCAGAGTCTTTGTCTCGTGCCACCTGTTACTTCCTGGCCTGCCGAGCCTCCGGAACCTAGGGTTAATAACCCACCTTGCTACTCCGGGCAGCCCACGGAGTGCCGCTCCTTTCTCACCCAGTGTGATATTGTGTTCTCTCTCCAACCCAACACATACTCTAGCGAGAGAGCTCGGGTTGCTTACGTCATTTCACTCCTTACTGGCCGGGCTCGAGAGTGGGGCACAGCTATCTGGGAGGCAAGGGCTGATTGTTCTAACAATTACCAGAACTTTAAAGAGGAGATGATTCGGGTTTTTGACCGTTCAGTTTTTGGTGGGGAGGCTTCTAGGGCCCTGGCTTCCCTATGCCAAGGTGATCGATCCATAACGGATTACTCTATAGAGTTTCGCACTCTTGCTGCCTCTAGTGACTGGAACGAGCCGGCGCTGCTCGCTCGTTTTCTGGAGGGACTCCACGCAGTGGTCAAAGATGAGATTCTCTCTCGGGAGGTTCCTTCCAGTGTGGACTCTTTGATTGCTCTCGCCATCCGCATAGAACGACGGGTAGATCTTCGTCACCAAGCTCGTGGAAGAGAGCTCGCGTCAACGGTGTTTCCCTGCTCCGCATCGCAACCATCTCCTCCTCTGGCTCAGAGACTGAGCCCATGCAGCTGGGAGGTATTCGCATCTCGACCAAGGAGAGGGAACGGAGGATCACCAACCGCCTGTGCCTCTATTGCGGATTTGATGGACATTTTGTCAATTCATGTCCAGTAAAGGCCAGAGCTCATCAGTAAGCGGAGGGCTACTGGTGAGCGCTACTACTCAGGTCTCTTCATCTAGATCCTGTACTACTATGTCGGTCCATCTACGCTGGACCGGTTCGGGTGCTACATGCAGTGCCTTGATTGACTCTGGGGCTGAGGGTTGTTTCATGGACGAAGCATGGGCTCGGAAACATGACATTCCTTTCAGACAGTTAGACAAGCCTACGCCCATGTTTGCCTTAGATGGTAGTCATCTTCCCAGTATCAGATTTGAGACACTACCTTTAACTCTCACAGTATCTGGTAACCACAGTGAGACTATTTCTTTTTTGATTTTTCGTTCACCTTTTACACCTGTTGTTTTGGGTCATCCCTGGCTAGTATGTCATAATCCTTCTATTAATTGGTCTAGTAATTCTATCCTATCCTGGAACGTTTCTTGTCATGTGAAGTGTTTAATGTCTGCCATCCCTCCCATTTCTTCTGTCCCCACTTCTCAGGAGGAACCTGGCGATTTGACAGGAGTGCCGGAGGAATATCATGATCTGCGCACGGTCTTCAGTCGGTCCCGAGCCAACTCCCTTCCTCCTCACCGGTCGTATGATTGTAGTATTGATCTCCTTCCGGGGACCACTCCTCCTCGGGGTAGACTATACTCTCTGTCGGCTCCCGAACGTAAGGCTCTCGAGGATTATTTATCTGTGTCTCTTGACGCCGGTACCATAGTGCCTTCCTCCTCTCCGGCCGGGGCGGGGTTCTTTTTTGTTAAGAAGACGGACGGTACTCTGCGCCCCTGCGTGGATTATCGAGGGCTGAATGACATAACGGTTAAGAATCGTTATCCGCTTCCCCTTATGTCATCAGCCTTCGAGATTCTGCAGGGAGCCAGGTGCTTTACTAAGTTGGACCTTCGTAACGCTTACCATCTCGTGCGCATCAGAGAGGGGGACGAGTGGAAAACGGCGTTTAACACTCCGTTAGGGCATTTTGAGTACCGGGTTCTGCCGTTTGGTCTCGCCAATGCGCCAGCTGTTTTTCAGGCATTAGTTAATGATGTTCTGAGAGACATGCTGAACATCTTTGTTTTTGTCTATCTTGACGATATCCTGATTTTTTCACCGTCACTCGAGATTCATGTTCAGCACGTTCGACGTGTTCTACAGCGCCTTTTAGAGAATTGTCTCTACGTAAAGGCTGAGAAGTGCTCTTTTCATGTCTCCTCCGTTACTTTTCTCGGTTCCGTTATTTCCGCTGAAGGCATTCAGATGGATTCCGCTAAGGTCCAAGCTGTCAGTGATTGGCCCGTTCCAAGGTCACGTGTCGAGTTGCAGCGCTTTTTAGGTTTCGCTAATTTCTATCGGCGTTTCATTCGTAATTTCGGTCAAGTTGCTGCCCCTCTCACAGCTCTTACTTCTGTCAAGACGTGTTTTAAGTGGTCCGGTTCCGCCCAGGGAGCTTTTGATCTTCTAAAAGAACGTTTTACGTCCGCTCCTATCCTCGTTACTCCTGACGTCACTAGACAATTCATTGTCGAGGTTGACGCTTCAGAGGTAGGCGTGGGAGCCATTCTATCCCAGCGCTTCCAGTCTGACGATAAGGTTCATCCTTGCGCTTATTTTTCTCATCGCCTGTCGCCATCTGAGCGCAACTATGATGTGGGTAACCGTGAACTGCTCGCCATCCGCTTAGCCCTAGGCGAATGGCGACAGTGGTTGGAGGGGGCGACCGTTCCTTTTGTCGTTTGGACAGACCATAAGAACCTTGAGTACATCCGTTCTGCCAAACGACTTAATGCCCGTCAAGCTCGTTGGGCGTTGTTTTTCGCTCGTTTCGAGTTTGTGATTTCTTACCGTCCGGGTAGCAAAAACACCAAGCCTGATGCCTTATCCCGTCTGTTTAGTTCTTCTGTGGCTTCTACTGATCCCGAGGGGATTCTTCCTTATGGGCGTGTTGTCGGGTTAACAGTCTGGGGAATTGAAAGACAGGTTAAGCAAGCACTCACGCACACTGCGTCGCCGCGCGCTTGTCCTAGTAACCTCCTTTTCGTTCCTGTTTCCACTCGTCTGGCTGTTCTTCAGTGGGCTCACTCTGCCAAGTTAGCTGGTCATCCCGGTGTTCGAGGCACTCTTGCGTCTATTCGCCAGCGCTTTTGGTGGCCGACTCAGGAGCGTGACACGCGCCGTTTCGTGGCTGCTTGTTCGGACTGCGCGCAGACTAAGTCGGGTAACTCTCCTCCTGCCGGTCGTCTCAGACCGCTCCCCATTCCTTCTTGACCATGGTCTCACATCGCCCTAGACTTCATTACCGGTCTGCCTTTGTCTGCGGGGAAGACTGTGATTCTTACGGTTGTCGATAGGTTCTCTAAGGCGGCACATTTCATTCCCCTCGCTAAACTTCCTTCCGCAAAGGAGACGGCACAAATCATCATCGAGAATGTGTTCAGAATTCATGGCCTCCCGTTAGACGCCGTTTCAGACAGAGGTCCGCAATTCACGTCACAGTTTTGGAGGGAGTTCTGTCGTTTGATTGGTGCGTCCGTCAGTCTCTCTTCCGGGTTTCATCCCCAGTCTAACGGTCAAGCAGAGGGCCAATCAGACGATTGGTCGCATACTACGCAGCCTTTCTTTCAGAAACCCTGCGTCTTGGGCAGAACAGCTCCCCTGGGCAGAATACGCTCACAACTCGCTTCCTTCGTCTGCTACCGGGTTATCTCCGTTTCAGAGTAGTCTGGGTTACCAGCCTCCTCTGTTCTCATCCCAGCTTGCCGAGTCCAGCGTTCCCTCCGCTCAAGCGTTTGTCCAACGTTGTGAGCGCACCTGGAGGAGGGTGAGGTCTGCACTTTGCCGTTACAGGGCACAGACTGTGAGAGCCGCCAATAAACGCAGGATTAAGAGTCCAAGGTATTGTTGCGGCCAGAGAGTGTGGCTTTCCACTCGCAACCTTCCTCTTACGACAGCTTCTCGTAAGTTGACTCCGCGGTTCATTGGTCCGTTCCGTGTCTCCCAGGTCGTCAATCCTGTCGCTGTGCGACTGCTTCTTCCGCGACATCTTCGTCGCGTCCATCCTGTCTTCCATGTCTCCTGTGTCAAGCCTTTTCTTCGCACCCCCGTTCGTCTTCCCTCCCCCTCCCGTCCTTGTCGAGAGCGCACCTATTTACAAGGTACGTAAGATCATGGACATGCGTTCTCGGGGACGGGGTCACCAATACTTAGTGGATTGGGAGGGTTACGGTCCTGAGGAGAGGAGTTGGGTTCCGTCTCGGGACGTGCTGGACCGTTCGCTTATTGATGATTTCCTCCGTTGCCGCCAGGGTTCCTCCTCGAGTGCGCCAGGAGGCGCTCGGTGAGTGGGGGGGTACTGTCATGTTTTGTCATTGATTATCATGTCTTGTCCCTGTGCTTCCCCTTCTATTCGTTTCCCTCTGCTGGTCTTATTAGGTTCTTTCCCTCTTTCTATCCCTCTCTCTCCCCCTCCCTCTCTCACTCTCTCGCTCTCTCTTCTCTCTATCGTTCCGTTCCTGCTCCCAGCTGTTCCTATTCCCCTAATCAATCATTTAGTCTTCCCACACCTGTTCCCGATCCTTTTCCCTGATTAGAGTCCCTATTTCTCTCCTTGTTTTCCGTTCCTGCCCTGTCGGATCCTTGTCTAATATTCACCGTGCTGTGTCTATGTATTGCCCTGTCGTGTCGTGTTTCCCTCAGATGCTGCGTGGTGAGCAGGTGTCTGAGTCTGCTAGGTTCAAGTGCCTTCCCGAGGCAACCTGCAGTTCTTGATCAAGTCTCCAGTCTGTTCTCGTCTTTACGAGTAGTATTATGCCTTTTGTTTTGTAAAGTTTCTTTACTGGATTAAAACTCTGTATTCGCCAAGTCGCTTTTGGGTCCTCATTCACCTGCATAACAGATGTTCCAACATCTAGTGGAAAGCCTTCCCAGAAGACTGGAGGCTGTTATGGCAGCAATGTTCCAACATCTAGTGGAAAGCCTTCCCAGAAGACTGGAGGTTGTTATGGCAGCAATGTTCCAACATCTAGTGGAAAGCCTTCCCAGAAGACTGGAGGTTGTTATAGCAGCAATGTTCCAACATCTAGTGGAAAACCTTCCCAGAAGACTGGAGGCTGTTATAGCAGCAATGTTCCAAAATCTAGTGGAAAACCTTCCCAGAAGACTGGAGGCTGTTATAGCAGCAATGTTCCAACATCTAGTGGAAAACCTTCCCAGAAGACTGGAGGCTGGTATAGCAGCAATGTTCCAACATCTAGTGGAAAGCCTTCCCAGAAGACTGGAGGCTGTTATAGCAGCAATGTTCCAACATCTAGTGGAAAGCCTTCCCAGAAGACTGGAGGTTGTTATAGCAGCAATGTTCCAACATCTAGTGGAAAGCCTTCCCAGAAGACTGGAGACTGGTATAGCAGCAATGTTCCAACATCTAGTGGAAAGCCTTCCCAGAAGACTGGAGGCTGGTATAGCAGCAATGTTCCAACATCTAGTGGAAAGCCTTCCCAGAAGACTGGAGGCTGGTATAGCAGCAATGTTCCAACATCTAGTGGAAAGCCTTCCCAGAAGACTGGAGGCTGTTATAGCAGCAATGTTCCAACATCTAGTGGAAAGCCTTCCCAGAAGACTGGAGGCTGTTATAGCAGCAATGTTCCAACATCTAGTGGAAAGCCTTCCCAGAAGACTGGAGGCTGTTATAGCAGCAATGTTCCAACATCTAGTGGAAAGCCTTCCCAGAAGACTGGAGGCTGTTATGGCAGCAAAGGGGGGGACCAACTCCATATTAAAGCCCAGGATTTTGGAATGAGATGTTCGATGAGCAGGTGTCCACATACTTTTAGTCATGTAGTGTATTTTACATTGCCAAAGCAAGTGAAATAAACAATATAAACAAAACTAATTAAACAACTTTTTTTTATCTTAGAAATTAACAGT
>NC_060181.1:11104252-11166752 GCF_021184085.1 Oncorhynchus gorbuscha | reverse complement strand
TGTGTGTGTGTGTGTGTGTGTGTGTGTGTGTGTGTGTGTGTGTGTGTGTGTGTGTGTGTGTGTGTGTGTGTGTGTGTGTGTGTGTGTGTGTGTGTGTGTGTGTGTGTGTGTTAGCTGCAATGAGAACAGTCATTGTCTGGTCACAAGTCTGTTCCCTTTTAGTACGGTTCGTTCTCTTTTTGACCTATAGTCACCATAGTTACAATACGTTGTTATGGCCTTGTGGGACAGTCAGTTACACATCATGAATCCCAAAGTGTGGGTTCGTTCATTGCATTTGGGTTTTTCCTCAGAAATGAATGACAACGTTAAGGATGGGGCCGTATTGGCAGCAGTATATAACTATGCATCCAGATGATGGCTCGGCTATAACAGTCGTATCCCGAATCTGAAGTCTTTAACCCTGCGATGTGTTTTTTGATTGACAGGTGTGGGCTTTGCAACCCGCCAGGTTGGCGGTATGACCAAGCCCACCACCGTCATCGAGGTAGCGGGAGACACGGTCACTCTGAAGACGCAGAGCACCTTCAAGAACACCGAGATCAACTTCAAACTGGGAGAGGAGTTCGACGAGACCACCGCCGACGACAGGAAGGTCAAGGTAAGAGGTCAGGAGCGCTAAGAGACCGACCTAAGTCTTAGATGGCTAGCTGATAGTCATACATTACGTTGGTGGTAGCAACAATATGTTTTTTATCATTTTTATGGCTAACGCGTTAAACTTTACGGCTTATACGCATTATGATGCCGTTATAACGCATCGTAAGAGTTGTCACAAGTGTGTATCCTTATAATGGGGTGAAAGGTCAGGAGGTCAGGCGTTAGGGGCCGAGAGGTTAAGTATGATGGACCATAGCAAAATGGTTGTATCTGCCATGATATACATCAAAGGTCTCAGTAGGAGAAAACAGACCGACTACCTGGATCAAACAGAGGCTTTGCATTGTTGGGTGGGTCAGTTAGGGTTGAGGGGGTCAAAGATAAGAGGTGAGAGGTCAAGTTGGATGAGTTGTAGCTGTGTGACAAGACACAAATGCTACATCGATCATAGAGAGAAAGGGTAGAGACAGAGAGGGAGAGTGGGGAGAGAGACAGAGAGAGGAGAGGGGAGAGAGAGAGGAGGGGGGATGGGGGAGAAAGGCTACTGAGCATGATCTGAGTGAACAGAAAGACACACAATGTCTTATTGTTGAGGAATGGTTACTCGTGGTAGGGTGGGTGTGTATCTAGCAACTTTAACTCTTGATAGGTGGGCACACATGCTACATACACTCTTAGAAAAAAGGGTTCCAGAATGGTTTTTGGGCTTTGCCCATAGAATAAGATTTCTCCTTATCAGCAGTAGATTGTAACGTCTAATCTCCTCTCCAGTTTCCCCATTCAGTGGGAGATGACGTGTTTGTTCATAACTCATAATGTCTCATTCTCTCTCTAGTCCCTAATAACGGTTGAGGGTGGCAAGATGATTCACGTGCAGAAGTGGGACGGCAAGGAGACCACTCTGGTTCGTGAAGTCAGCGGTAACGCCCTCGAACTGGTCAGTACTGAGTGTGTGTGTGTGTGTGTGTGTGTGTGTGTGTGTGTGTGTGTGTGTGTGTGTGTGTGTGTGTGTGTGTGTGTGTGTGTGTGTGTGTGTGTGTGTGTGTGTGTGTGTGTGTGTGTGTGTGTGTGTTGTGTGTGTGTGTGTGTGTGTATTGGTGTTAACTCTTACATGTAAGAATGTGTCTGTTGTATATCTAACTCTCCTCTCCTCTCCTCTCCTCTCCTCTCCTCTCCTCTCCTCTCCTCTCCTCTCCTCTCCTCTCCTCTCCTCTCCTCTCCTCTCCTCTCCTCTCCTCTCCTCACCTCTCCTCTCCTCTCCACAGACACTGAATCTTGGTGATGTCGTCTGCACACGCTCCTACATCAAGGCCGAGTAACAACGTCCACCAGAAAACGATCCTTTACCACACCTGCCAAAATAACAACCCTTCACCCTTAACCCCGATCCCCACTGTAACGACCTCTAACCCCTGTCTGACCTCTAACCCCCGACCCCTTTTATGTTGTCCCGTCCTTCTCTTTGTTGTGCTTCTTCTTTGTATGAAACACTGAATAAATTCCACTGACGTTTATTTTCTTCTCTAAAGCCTTCCTGAGTTCTTCTCTGTCAGTCACCTCACAATCCCCATGACAACAGTCACAACACCTACATCAGAGGCTCGACTTTCATCAATCCACAGGGATTTTGCCACTGGCCTGGAGGAAACTCAGTGAATCTACTAACTGTGTGTAGCAACCATTTTGTGCCAAATGGCTCATCACGTGTTTCAGTTGTAGCAGCCATCTGGGTGGGTTATGGCAGCCATTTTGTGCCAAATGGCTCATCACGTGTTTCAGTTGTAGCAGCCATCTGGGTGGGTTATGGCAGCCATTTTGTGCCAAATGGCTCATCACGTGTTTCAGTTGTAGCAGCCATCTGGGTGGGTTATGGCAGCCATTTTGTGCCAAGTTGAGATCTGAGGCTGCTGTAGGGGAAGCAGCACATGGCTTCTCAGACGGATCAGAACTGCTCTACATTCTGCTGTCAGAGAAGGGTGTGTGTAGTCATTGCGTGTGCGTATTGTTGGATTCTGGGTAAACTTTGAACATTGAGATATTAAACACATGATAGATCAGATGCATAGTATATAAAGGAGTGAGAAGGTAATGGTTCTCTGTAGAAAGACAACTAAGCTTGGAATGTGTTGAGTGCAGGGAAAACAATCGCATGTGACAGTACTGATAAGGGGAGAAACTGTTGAAGGCTCATATCACTTAGTTCTCTGCTTAGCAAGAAAGATGCAATGTTTAGCGATGAGGAGGAGGAGACTCCACCCAATGTTGGGTATGAATACCACCATGTCTGTGTCTGAATTACAGCTGCAACGACCCTTGGGGAAGAATTAAACTTAGACAAGGTCGTCTAGTGTCCGTTATTTACTCTGAGAAATAAGAACCTAACAGTACGTTGCAGAATCCTTTCCACTTTGACCCCATTTCTGAATACTTATGGCCGTGCGTTAGGCTCATACGAACCATCCTGATCTCGCAAGCTTACATTCTGTCCATGTAGCGAAACAGAATGTAGGTTTGCGAGATCAGGATGGTTGGTACTGAGGCTAGCTGTGTGTGGCTCAGGGCAGGGGAGTTGACCTGTGGTACTATTATAGCAGAGATCAGAGAAGTTCCAAACCAGCGAACACAGTTTACGTCTTTACAGAGCATCACAGGGTGAATAATTATAGGACTGTGTGTGTGTGTGTGTGTGTGTGTGTGTGTGTGTGTGTGTGTGTGTGTGTGTGTGTGTGTGTGTGTGTGTGTGTGTGTGTGTGTGTGTGTGTGTGTGTGTGTGTGTGTGTGTGTGTGTGTGTGTGTGTGTGTGTTTTGCCGCAATCACGTCATGTCGGGAAAACTCGGGACCTCCGAGTTAAAATTAACCTAAGTTATTTGTGTAAAGCACATCTCTCTCTCTCTCTCTCTCTCTCTCTCTGTCTCTCTCTCTCATTTGAAGGAGAGAAACTCAAGGAGATGGGAGAGCTTGCTATTGGTTTATTCTGATACTTCCCAAGTGGGAAACTCGGGGTATCATTTTTCTACAACGAGAAAGCAAGTCGGAAATGTCCAAGTTTCCGAAGTGACTTGAACGCGGCATGAGAGTGTGTGTATCACTTTTGACTCCTACTAGGTGAACGGAAATGTTGGTTGGTGCCTGGCTGCCGGCGTGGAAATATGTGTGTGTGTTTCCTGGGCTGCGATTCTGTGTGTGTATGTGTGTGTGTTCTAATTCCGGCACATTCCCTGCTTGTATAGATTGGTGTCGTGTGTTACAGACAGGCTACCAACTAGGTTCAAGGTGAGAGACCCTACAGCACAGGACACCTCTTATTTCTATGTGAATCTGTTCGAGTCACCCAAGAAGGTTACACATTACAGCTGTAAAGTGATGTTCTCTATTTATTCAGAGAAAGTTAAGAAACAACTTTATTCTGTGGGAATTTCAGTCCTTTGGCATAATGTTTTCTGCAGGTTTGTCCATGGTTCTATTTAAAGTCATATTCTCGTAACATTAAGAAATCTTTCCAGAAAAACCACAAGAAGACATTAGTAACGTTGCCAGAACCCCAGCCACCCTAGTCATAGACTGTTCTCTCTACTACCGTATCCGGAGCACCAAGTCTAGGTCCAAAAGACTTCATAACAGCTTCTACCCCCAAGACATAAGATTATCTACTTCTGCTATTTAGGAAAACCAAAGTACCAAAGTCTGGTCCTAATATAGTGTATAAGAGGTCATACAATACGTTTTGTAGTGATTCCTATGTTGATGATGTAAAGAATATTTGCTGGTCTGTGGTGTGTAATGAGGATCAACCAGACGCTGCTGGTCTGTGGTGTGTAATGAGGTTCAACCAGACGCTGCTGGTCTGTGGTGTGTAAATAGGTTCAACCAGACGCTGCTGGTCTGTGGTGTGTAATGAGGATCAACCAGGCGCTGCTGGTCTGTGGTGTGTAATGAGGATCAACCAGACGCTGCTGGTCTGTGGTGTGTAATGAGGATCAACCAGGCGCTGCTGGTCTGTGGTGTGTAATGAGGATCAAGACCTGGTCTGTGGTGTGTAATGAGGATCAACCAGCTGCTGGTCTGTGGTGTGTAATGAGGATCAACCAGACGCTGCTGGTCTGTGGTGTGTAATGAGGATCAACCAGACGCTGCTGGTCTGTGGTGTGTAATGAGGATCAACCAGACGCTGCTGGTCTGTGGTGTGTAATGAGGAACAACTCCACTTGACACTTGCTTATCCCAGTTACTAATAAGCATGCACTCATTTAAGACAATGACTGTAAAAACTGTTAAATAGCAGTGGATTGATGAGGAATTTAAAAATTGTATGGTTGACAGGAATGAGGCTAAATGATTGGTAAATAAGTCTGGCTGCACAACTGATTGGGAATTGTCCTGCAAATTGAGAAACCATGTGACTAAACTGAATTAAAAGAAGAAGAAACTACACTATGAAACAAAGATAAATGACATAAAGAATGACAGTAAAAAGCTTTGGAGAACCTTCAATTAAATGTTAGGAAAACCTCAGCTCCATCATTCATTGAATCAGATGGCTCATTCATCACAAAAACAACTGATATTGTAAACTACTTTAACAATTTTGTTCATTGGCAAGATCAGCAAGCTTAGGGATGACATGCCAGCAACAAACGCTGACATCCAAGTATATCTGACCAAATTATTTAAGACAAGAATTGTAATTTTGAATTCCGTAAAGTGAGTGTGGAAGAGGTGAAAAAAATAATTGTTGTCTATCAACAATGACAAGCCACCGGGGTCTGACAACTTGGATGGAAAACTACTGAGGATAATAGCGGACACTATTACCACTCCTATTTGCCACATCTTCAATCTAACTCTACTAGAAAGTGTGGGCCCTCAGGCTTGGAGGGAGGCAAAAGTCATTCCGCTACCCAAGAATAGTAAAGCCCCCTTTACTGGCTCAAATAGCCGACCAATCAGCCTGTCACCAACCCTTAGTAAAGTTTTGGAAAAATGTGTGTTTTGACCTTCTACAACGCTATTTTACACTCAAGAAATTGACAACAGACTTATAACACGCTTATAGGGAAGGACATTCAACAAGCACAGCACTTCCACAAATGACTGATGATTGGCTGAGAGAAATGGATGATGAAAAGATTGTGGGAGGGGCTGTTTTGTTAGACGTCACACATTTATCCATCATAGTCTGCTATTGGAAAAGGGACTGAAGCGTTATGGCTTTACAGCCCCTGCTATATTGTGGATAAAGAATGACCTGTCTAACAGAACACAGAGGGTGTTCTAGAATGTTCTTACTCTTTTCAATCTTTACTAACGACATGCCAATTGCTTTGAGTAAAGTCAGTGTGTCTATGGATGACTCAACACTATACATGTCAGCTACTACAGTGACTGAAATGACTGCAACACTTAACAAAGAGCTGCAGTTAGTTTCAGAGTCAGTGGCAAGGAATAAGTTAGTCATAAATCAAAATAAATAAACTTAAAAGCATTGTATTTGAGACAAGTCATTCCCTAAACCCCAACTAAATGTTGTAATAAATAATGTGGAGATTGATCACGTGTAAACTGAGATGGGGAGAATGCTTCCGAGGATGTTAAACACGTCTCCAGGCGTTGTGAGATCTGGATACAACCACACGGTAGGTCTGGTCTGAAAACAACACTACTCTCCTCAGTTTTAATAATAGATCTGAGGAAACTGGATACAACCACACGGTAGGTCTGGTCTGAAAACAACACTACTCTCCTCAGTTTTAGTAATAGATCTGAGGAAACTGGATATACAATTCCAGTCAAAAGTTAAGACACCCTTTTCTTGATTTTTACTATTTTCTACATTCTAGAATAATAGTGAAGACATCACAACTCTGAAATAACACATATGGAATCATGTAGTAACCAAAAAAGTGTTAAACAAATCAAAATATAATTATATTTTAGATTCTTCAAAATATCCACCCGTTTGCCTTAATGACAGCTTTGCATACTCTTGGCATTCTCTCAACCAGCTTCACCTGGAATGCTTTTCCAACAGTCTTGAAGGAGTTCCCACATGCTGAGCACTTGTTGGCTGCTTTTCCTTCACTCTGCGGTCCAACACATCCCAAACCATCTCAATTGGGTTGAGGTCAGGTGATTGTGGAGGCCAGGTCATCTGATGCAGAACTACATCACTCTCCTTCTTGGTCAAATAGCCCTTACACAGCCTGGAGGTGTGTTGGGTCATTGTCCTGTTGAAAAACAAATTATAGTCCCACTAAGCGCAAACCAGGTGGGATGGTGTATCACTGCAGAATCTGTGGTAGCTATGCTGGTAAAGTGTACCTTGAATTCTAAATAAATCACTGACAGTGTCACCAGCAAATCACCCCCACACCATCACACCTCCTCCTCCATGCTTCACAGTGGGAACCACACATGCAGAGATCATCCGTTCACCTACTCTGCGTCTCATAAAGACACGGCTGGTGGAACCAAAAATCTCCAATTTGGAGAGATTGGACAGATTTCCACCGGTCTAATGTTCTTTGTTTGTGTTTCTTGGCCCAAGCAAGTCTCTTCTTCTTATTGGTGTCCTTTAGTCGTTAGACAAAGATGTTTTCTTCAACAAGCACTGGATGTACTACTAACACCCGACAGGCCAACATCCCCGTTATTGGCAAGAGGAAGAGACGCAGGTACAGAGGACACAGAGTGGGGTGCCTCGTAAGGATCTGCAGAAGGCAAGTGGGAAAGCTGCCGTTACCGTCAATATTACTCACCACCGTACAATCATTGGACAATAAATTAGAGGAGGTATGATCACGAGTATCCTACCAACGGGACATTCATTGGTTTGTGCATATTTGTAAACAACAGCTGGTGCAGGAAATCTAAGGAAGTCTCTAGATTTTGCTTGACTGAAGTAGAGTATATTGTGATAAATTGCAGGGCACACTACTTGCCAAGAGAGTTTTCATCTATACTTTTCGTGGCTGTTTATTTACCAACACAGACGGATGCTGGCACAAAGACTGCACTCAGTCAGCTGTATAAGGAAATAAGCAAATGGGAAACCGCTCACCCAGACGTGGCGCTCCTAGTGGCCGGAGACTTAAATGCAGGGAAACACAAATCAGTTTTACCTAATTTCTATCAACATCTTAAATGTGCAACCAGAAGGAAAAAAAATCTAGATCTCCTGTACTCCACACACAAAGCTCTCCCTTGCCCTACATTTGGTGAATATGACCACAATTCTATCCTCCTGAGTCCTGCTTACAAGCACAATTTAAAGCAGGAAGCACCAGTGACTTGGTCTATAAAAAAGTGATCAGATGAAGCAGATGCTAAACTACAGGACTGTATTGCATTCACAGACTGGACATGTTCCGGCATTCTTCCGATTGCATTGAGGAGTACACCACATCAGTCACTGGCTTTATCAATAAGTGCATCGAGGACGTCATCCCCACAGTGACTGTACGTACATACCCCAACCAGAAGCAATGGATTACAGGCAACATTCGCACTGAGCTAAAGGGTGGAGCTGCTGCTTTCAAGGTGCAGGACGCTAACCCGGAAGCTTATAAGAAATCATGCTATGCCCTCCGACGAACCATCAAACAGGCAAAGCGCCAATACAGGGCTAAGATTGAATCGTACTACACTGAGTTGTACTACACCGGCTCCGACGCTCGTCTTATGTGGAAGGGCTTGCAAACTATTACAGACTACAAAGGGAAGCACAGACATGAGCTGCCCAGTGACACGACCCTACCAAATGAGCTAAATCACTTCTATGCTTGCATCGAGGCAAGCAACACTGAGGCATGCATGAGAGCATCAGCTGTTCCGGACGACTGTGTGATCACGCTCTCCGTAGCCAACGTGAGTAAGACCTTTAAACAGGTCAACATTCACAAGGCCGCAGGGCCAGACGCATTACCAGGACGTGTGCTCCGGGCATGTGCTGACCAACTGGCAGATGTCTTCACTGACATTTTCAACATATCCCTGATTGAGTCTGTAATACCAACAGGTTTCAAGCAGACCACCATAGTCCCTGTGCCCAAGAACACAAAGGCAACCTGCCTAGATGACTACAGACCCGTAGCACTCACGTCGGTAGCCATGAAGTGCTTTGAAAGGCTGGTAATGGCTCACATCAACACCATTATCCCAGAAACCCTAGACCCACTCCAGTTTGCATACTGCCCAAAAAGATCCACAGATGATGCAATCTCTAAACTCTCCTTCCAGACTCACATTCAGCATCTCCAATCCAAAATGAAATCTAGAACTGGCTTCCTATTTCGCAAACAAAGCATCATTCACTCACGCTGCCAAAACATATCCTACCGATCCTTGACTTTGGCGATGTCATTTCCAAAATAGCCTCCAACACTCTAATCAGCAAACTGGATGCAGTTTATCACAGTGCCATCCGTTTTGTCACTAAAGCACCTTATACCACACACCAGTGCGACCTGTATGCTCTAGTCGGCTGGCCCTCGCTACATATTCGTCGCCAGACCCACTGGCTCCAGGTCATCTACAAGTCCATGCTAGGTAAAGCTCCGCCTTATCTCAGTTCACTGGTCATGATGGGAACACCCACCCGTAGCACGCGCTCCAGCAGGTGGCATCTCACTGATCATCCCTAAAGCCAACACCTCATTTGGCCGCCTTTCGTTACAGTTCTCTGCTGCCTGTGACTGGAACGAATTGCAAAAATCGCTGAAGTTGGAGACTTTTATCTCCCTCACCAACTTCAAACATCTGCTATCTGAGAAGCTAACCGATCGCTGCAGCTGTACATAGTCTATCGGTAAATAGCCCACCCATTTTTACCTACCTCATCCCCATACTTGTGTCACACTGCTTTGCTTTATCTTGGCCACGTCACAGTTGTAAATTAGAACTTGTTGTCAACTTGACTACCTGGTTAAATAAAGGTAAAAATAAATAAAATAAACATATTTTCTTTCTTCATCGGATGTCCCTCCCTCCCCCCCTCTCTTTGTCTCCTCTAAATGTCAGTCTTGCCAGGTCGCAGTTGTAAATGAGAACATGTTCTCATCTGGTTTACCTGGTTAAATAAAGGTGAACATAAAAAATGAAATAAAAGATAGATAAACATTGTGTTCTATTTATCCTTACCATTGAGATAGCAATATAAAACATTGTGTTCTATCTATCCTTACCACAGAGATAGCAATATAAAACATTGTGTTCTATCTATCCTTACCACATAGATAGCAATATAAAACATTGTGTTCTATCTATCCTTACCACAGAGAAAGCAATATAAAACATTGTGTTCTATCTATCCTTACCACAGAGATAGCAATATAAAACATTGTGTTCTATCTATCCTTACCACAGAGATAGCAATATAAAACATTGTGTTCTATTTATCCTTACCACAGAGATAGCAATATAAAACATTGTGTTCTATTTATCCTTACCACAGAGATAGCAATATAAAACATTGTGTTCTATCTATCCTTACCACAGAGATAGCAATATAAAACATTGTGTTCTATCTATCCTTACCATAGGGATAGCAATATAAAACATTGTGTTCTATCTTTCCTTACCATAGAGATAGCAATATAAAACATTGTGTTCTATTTTCATTCTGTGGTCCTTACTTTTGTATCTTCTTCTTCTTGTGTGAGTCCTGTGGAGGTTAACTGGCTATTTCTGTAGCTGCTGCAGCTGCCGCTCATCATCGCCCCCCTCAGGTATCAGATCGTACTGCAGCCAGGGACCTAAAAAAAGTCGTGGTTATGTCAGTTGTGCCACATTTATGAACCCTCTAAGAGCATCACATACAGTTATAGATGACTTGTGACACATTTATATATTTTGAAGGCTTTATGAAGCCTTTATAAGTTGTATGTCATTTAAAGACCAAAAAGGACAGTAACATTTTGGAACCATTTGAAATGAAGCTCCAAAATATCCTTACAATTCAAAGCGCTGGAAATCCAAGAGCTGAACCCTGAAAATAGTCCCCTGTGTCAGCTGTTAAAAACAATAAACAACCCTACTGTCCAAACACACAGGGAACCCTGTGTCAGCTGTTAAAAACAATAAACAACCATACTGTCCAAACACACAGGGAACCCTGTGTCAGCTGTTAAAAACAATAAACAACCATACTGTCCAAACACACAGGGAACCCTGTGTCAGCTGTTAAAAATAATGAACAACTCTATACTGTCCAAACACACAGGGAACCCTGTGTCAGCTGTTAAAAACAATAAACAACCCTACTGTCCAAACACACAGGGAAATCTATCAAATTGTTACAGAAACTAAAACCTATTTAAATTGGAATAATTTAATTATTATTAATTCAATAATTATTTATTCAATAATAATTGAAAATTCTACAAAAACTGAATTGCTACTTGGCCCTCAAAAAGAGAATCAAAATTGGCAGAATATCGCTACTCTTTTCAGAGATACAAAACAGAGACAGATCCTGACCACTAATTGGTTATATAAAAAAAAGGGAGACACACAAAAAAACATGGCTACCCAAAGAGGATTGTGGTCACTGCAGAAAAATAATCACAAATAATAATCATTTTTCAAGAACAATTCTCATCAATCAACTCTCAACTTCTGTGAAATGACGAATAACATAAAGCTGGGAATTAATATGTGCGAGGGAGAAATCGCATAGACTACTGCCAGATACGTGTCTGATTGGGACATCCCAATTCTCTAAACTATTTACATTGTATATAACTTACAAGTAATACAAGTAGTTGTTTATTTATTAGCCATTCTTTCTGTTCCTTTTTAGAATCCTACTTTTTAGAAGATTCCACAATACAACAGAACTAGTGTAGTGCCTGTATACATGATTATACTGTATGTACTATTGTTATAAAATCAACATTTTATTTGTTTCACATTTGGAAATAAAACAGGTGAAATGTTTACTTTTACAAGCCTTTAAAACCAATAATGTAGTTCAAGAAATAGAGTTAAGAAAATATTTACTTAATAAACTAAAGTAAATTTTTTAAATAAAAAGTAACACAATAAAACAACACTAGCGAGGCTATATACAGGGTGTACCAGTACAGAGTCAATGTGGAGGCTATATACAGGGAGTACCAGTACAGAGTCAATGTGGAGGCTATATACAGGGAGTACCAGTACAGAGTCAATGTGGAGGCTATATACAGGGAGTACCAGTACAGAGTCAATGTGGAGGCTATATACAGGGGGTACCAGTACAGAGTCAATGTGGAGGATATATACAGGAGTCAATGGGAGGCTATATACCAGTACAGAGTCAATGTGGAGGCTATATACAGGGGTACCAGTACAGAGTCAATGTGGAGGATATATACAGGGGGTACCAGTACAGAGTCAATGTGGAGGCTATATACAGGGAGTACCAGTACAGAGTCAATGTGGAGGCTATATACAGGGGGTACCAGTACAGAGTCAATGTGGAGGCTATATACAGGGAGTACCAGTACAGAGTCAATGTGGAGGCTATATACAGGAGTACCAGTACAGAGTCAATGTGGAGGCTATATACAGGGAGTACCAGTACAGAGTCAATGTGGAGGCTATATACAGGGAGTACCAGTACAGAGTCAATGTGGAGGCTATATACAGGGGTACCAGTACAGAGTCAATGTGGAGGCTATATACAGGGTACCAGTACAGAGTCAATGTGGAGGCTATATACAGGGGTACCAGTACAGAGTCAATGTGGAGGCTATATACAGGGAGTACCAGTACAGAGTCAATGTGGAGGCTATATACAGGGGTACCAGTACAGAGTCAATGTGGAGGCTATATACAGGGTGTACCAGTACAGAGTCAATGTGGAGGCTATATACAGGGGGTACCAGTACAGAGTCAATGTGGAGGCTATATACAGGGTGTACCAGTACAGAGTCAATGTGGAGGCTATATACAGGGGGTACAGAGAGTCAATGTGGAGGCTATATACAGGGTGTACCAGTACAGAGTCAATGTGGAGGCTATATACAGGGAGTACCAGTACAGAGTCAATGTGGAGGCTATATACAGGGAGTACCAGTACAGAGTCAATGTGGAGGCTATATACAGGGGGTACCAGTACAGAGTCAATGTAGAGGCTATATACAGGGAGTACCAGTACAGAGTCAATGTAGAGGCTATATACAGAGGGTACCAGTACAGAGTCAATGTGGAGGCTATATACAGGGTGTACCAGTACAGAGTCAATGTGGAGGCTATATACAGGGAGTACCAGTACAGAGTCAATGTGGAGGCTATATACAGGGTGTACCAGTACAGAGTCAATGTGGAGGCTATATACAGGGAGTACCAGTACAGAGTCAATGTGGAGGCTATATACAGGGGGTACCAGTACAGAGTCAATGTGGAGGCTATATACAGGGAGTACCAGTACAGAGTCAATGTGGAGGCTATATACAGGGAGTACCAGTACAGAGTCAATGTGGAGGCTATATACAGGGGTACCAGTACAGAGTCAATGTGGAGGCTATATACAGGGGGTACCAGTACAGAGTCAATGTGGAGGCTATATACAGGGGTACCAGTACAGAGTCAATGTGGAGGGGTACAGGGGTACCAGTCAGAGTCAATGTGGAGGCTATATACAGGGGTACCAGTACAGAGTCAATGTGGAGGCTATATACAGGGGTACCAGTACAGAGTCAATGTGGAGGCTATATACAGGGGTACCAGTACAGAGTCAATGTGGAGGCTATATACAGGGAGTACCAGTACAGAGTCAATGTGGAGGCTATATACAGGGAGTACCAGTACAGAGTCAATGTGGAGGCTATATACAGGGGTACCAGTACAGAGTCAATGTGGAGGCTATATACAGGGTGTACCAGTACAGAGTCAATGTGGAGGCTATATACAGGGTGTACCAGTACAGAGTCAATGTGGAGGCTATATACAGGGAGTACCAGTACAGAGTCAATGTGGAGGCTATATACAGGGTGTACCAGTACAGAGTCAATGTGGAGGCTATATACAGGGAGTACCAGTACAGAGTCAATGTGGAGGCTATATACAGGGGGTACCGGTACAGGGTCAATGTGTGGGGGTGCAGGTTATTATTACTGAAATTAACATTGCACTGTATGCTGTACCACTATACTGCTTTGGCATATCAATATCTACACATTATTTCATGCTAATGAAGGAGAAAGAGAGAGAGAGAGAGAGAGAGAGAGAGAGAGAGAGAGAGAGAGAGAGAGAGAGAGAGAATTTGTTCTAACTTTTGTGAGTGTAATGTTTACTGTTCATTTTTGATTGTTTATTTCACTTTTGTTTATCTATTTCACTTGCTTTGACAATGTAAATATATGTTTCCCATGTCAATAAAACCCATTGAATTGAATTCAGAGAGAGAGAGAGAGAGAGAGAGAGAGAGTGATATGAATATGTGCTTCAGTAAGGTTGGCTTCCTAGCATTCATTGTCATGGTTATCAACTGCACCGCTGAAATGGAATGTAAATCAGGGTTAGAGTATGTAGGGTTAGGATATGTAGGATTAGGGTATGTAGGGTTAGGGTATGTATAGGGTATGTAGGGTTAGGGTATGTAGGGTTAGGGTACGAAGTGTTAGGGTATGCAGGTTTAGGGTATGATGTGTTAGGGTATGAAGAGTTAGGGTATACAGGGTTAGGGTATGGGGGTTAGGGTATGTAGGGTTGGCTTATGGTATAGAAATTAAAATTGAATTCCCTGGCAATAGCTCTGGTGGGCATTCCTGAGGTCAGCATGCCAATTGCACGCTCCCTCAAAACATGTGACACCTGTGGCATTATGTTGTGTGACAAAACTGCACATTTTAGACTGGCCTTTTATTGTCCCCAGCACAAGGTGCACCTGTGTATTGATCATGCTGTTTAATAAGCGTCTTGATATGTCACACCTGTCAGTCAGGTGGATGAATTATTTTGTCAAAAGTTAAATGCTCACTAACAGGGATGTAAACAAATGGATGCACAACATTTGAGAGAAATACGCTTTTTGAGCGTATGGAACATTTCTGGGATCTTTTATTTCAGCTCATTAAACATACGACCAAGACTTCACATTCTGCGTTTATATTTTTGTTCAGCCTACGGCTAGTTTGCCAGCCTTGGCGTTGCTATCCGTCCCTACTTTACATAAGGGTCAATAGATAAATACTTATACATTTTAGACCGCATCTTACACACGTTATTAAACATTCTAGCGATCTACCTTCCGCAGCGATAATTTATTTTTGTAGTCTGTTTCAGATGTTTTCTTCCGGTTCAAGGGCCATGCTCGACAACCGTGATAACCAATCATTGTTCACAGCGGATCGGCTAACCAATTAATTGCCCTGCGAACAGGAAGTACTTCAGGTTTCGTACTTGTGGAGAAAGCGGCTCGTCGAGAGAAACGTTCATTCACTTAGGACGACTTAGTTATATTCTACTTAATCGTTTTTTATTCATTTGCTTAGTCATGATTGAACAAAAGAAGAGACCGGGGGACATGGCGTTGGTTCCTGCCGGTGGAGTCAAGAGGCCCAGGGCCGAGCTGATCGCTGCGGCACAGTCGCAACAACTCGTGGCCATGGTTAGAAAAGAAGGGGGACATCTAAGTACAAGGGAAACACTATCTAGTTTCAGAAAGTTGTTAGCTAGTTATGTTTTCAGTCTTTCGACTAATTGAAAATTCTCTGCAGCCACAATTAGCTGTGACTGATGTTGACTGTTTGCTAGCTAAAGGAAGGCTATCCAATGTAAATACGGCTAGCAGGAAGCTAATTTAGTTACTTCTGACAAGGATACCGGATAGCATGGACCAGATTGCTAGTGATCCATGCACATACAGTAACGTCTGTCTGTAAGTCTGTAATATGACAACATGATGTTCTCCTCCCTTCTCCAGGGCCCTCCTCGCAGCTCCAGCCTGCAGGCTCCCATCATGTTGATGTGTGGCCATGAGGGAGAGGTCTACTGCTGCAAGTTCCATCCTAACGGGGCCACACTGGCCTCCTCTGGCTATGACAGGCTCATCTGTAAGTTAAACACAGACTTTATATATACAGTACCAGTCAAAAGTTTGGACACACCTACTTCTACATTGAATAATAGTTAAGACATATGGAATCATGTAGTAACCAGAAAAGTGTTGAAAAAAATAATATATATATATTTAGGTAGCCACCCTTTGCCTTGATCACAGCTTTGCACACTCTTGGCGTTCTCTCAACCTGCTTCATGAGGTAGTCACCTGGAATGCCTCTCTCTCTCTACAGTGATGTGGAATGTGTACGGGGACTGTGATAACTTTGCCACCCTGAAGGGACACAGTGGTGCTGTGATGGAGCTTCACTACAACACAGACGGCAGGTAGGAGCACTCGCACTAACATCTGCTAACCATGTGTATGTGACAAATAAAATTAGATTTGATTTAGGATACTCACACACACTTGCTCAGGTCAGGGAAAAACCGTGATGTTGTGTGACTGTTGTTATAGTTGTTGACAACACGTTGGGAGAATATGACGTGTGTTTTCTGGCCCTATCCCTGTTTGCAGCCTGCTGTTCAGTGCCAGCACAGACAAGACTGTGGGAGTGTGGGACAGTGAGACGGGTGAGAGGATCAAGCGTCTGAAAGGCCACACCTCCTTCGTTAACTCCTGCTACCCTGCTCGCCGCGGGCCTCAGCTCGTCTGTACCGGCAGTGACGACGGAACCGTCAAGGTAACCGTGGCGACCGACGTTCTTCAACCCTGGTCCCAGACAGCTACCTGGGTGTGCAGGCTTTAGTTCCAGCTTGGTACTAACACACCTGTTTACCTTATCTTTTCATTGAAAGCTGCTTTATCGAGGAACAGTAAAGAATTGACCTACTGTGATATTATCTCATCTAGCGATCTGAAGATGAATGCACTAACTGTGGATACGAGCGTCTGGATAAGAGCGTCAGCTAAATAACTAACATGTAAATGTGTTAATGTTGGGATGGAACTAAATCCTACCAACGCAGAACCTGGGGAGTGTTGGTTGACTGCTGTTCTAATTGTGGGGCATCAGTCAGTTGTGTGTGTGTGTGACGTGTAGCTGTGGGGCATCAGTCAGGTGTGTGTGTTGTAGCTGTGGGGCATCAGTCAGGTGTGTGTGTTGTAGCTGTCAGTCAGTCAGGTGTGTGTGTTGTAGCTGTGGGACGTCAGTCAGTCAGTTGTGTGTGTGTGTTGTAGCTGTGGGACATCCGTAAGAAGGGGGCGGTCCATACGTTCCAGAACACCTACCAGGTGTTGGCCGTCACATTCAACGACACCAGCGACCAGATCCTGTCTGGAGGCATCGACAACGACATCAAGGTACGTGTGTGTGTGTGCGCGCGTGGCACCAGCACCTCATTCATATAACTATCAATGTCTCTTTGTGACTGTGTCACCCAGAGCGACTGTTTTGCATTTTGTATTCGTCACATTGAAAGATCCAATCTAGCTACTCCAGATGAGTGAGGAATGAATCACGGAATGGCATGGTCCATCAGAACTCAATACAAACTAATAAACAGGCCATTAATAATTCTACTGGGATTATTGATCAGGTGGTGGCTGTGTAGTGGAGACATGGTGAGCAACACAGTACAGCGCTCCCGAGTGGCGCAGCGGTCTGAGGCATTGCATCACAGTGCTAGAGGCGTCACTACAGACCCTGGTTCGATTCTGTTCGGCTGTTTCACAACCGGCCGTGATTAGGAGACCCATAGGGACTGACCGTCGGAGGATCTGGAGGGAGGTAGATGAAACCGACCGTCGGAGGATCTGGAGGGAGGGAGACTGGATGATCAAAATGACCTGAAATAGGTTAATGAAGTGAAATGAACAGGGAGATGGACGTCAGACTCACCCAACATCTCATTTTGGTGCTTGAGGGAGGGATGGGTCTGACAGCATGCAAGCAGTCAGGGGCTCCTGGTTGGCTGGTGCGTGTGGGCCTGAAGCAGGGCATCTGTCTCCTGCTGACAGGTTCTCTGAGGCATGCTGGGTAGCTGAGCAGAAGATATTCACAATCAAAGATGTGATGACAGTAGCCTGTCATATATCAATCATAACACATTCTTCCAACCACATACATGGTAATGGGAAAGGTGGAAAAAATGACTCGTCATTTACATATATACTGAATCATCAGATATAATCACATTTTATATACTGAATCATCAGATATAATCACATTTTATATACTGAATCACCAGATATAATCACATTTTATATACTGAATCACCAGATATAATCACATTTTATATACCGAATCACCAGATATAATCACATTTTATATACCGAATCATCAGATATAATCACATTTTATATACTGAATCATCGGATATAATCACATTTTATTTGTCACATTCGCCAAATAACCAACAATGCAGTTTTAAGAAAAATAATAAGAGTTAAGAAGAAAAATATTTACAAAATGAACTAAAGTAAAAAAATAAAAGAGCAACAATAAAATAACGAGTTGATGTGCGGGGGTATAGGTTGAGGTAACATGTACATGTAGGTGGGGGTATAGGTTGAGGTAACATGTACATGTAGGTGGGGGTATAGGTTGAGGTAACTGAGGTAAAATGTACATGTAGGTGGGGGTATAGGTTGAGGTAACAGATAGTATGTAGGTGGGGGTAAAGTGAATGCATAGATAATAAACAGTGAGTAAGCAGTGTACAAAACAAATGGAGGGGGGGTCAATGTAAATAGTCCTGGTAGCTGGGGGTATAGGTTGAGGTAACATGTACATGTAGGTGGGGGTATAGGTTGAGGTATGACCCTGTGATCGACCCTGACTCTATATGACCCTGTGATCGACCCTGACTCTATATGACCCTGTGATCGACCCTGACTCGATATGACCCTGTGATCGACCATGACCCTGACTCTCTGCACCTGAAGTGGACAGACTCCTCAAACTCAATAATAAGGCTAAACAGTCAGGACATCTGGCAAAAAAAACCTCACCATATTTTGAAAAAATGTCTTCCGGGTTAATGCAAATGTTCTTATAAATGTTCTTATTTTTTTGTTTTGTTTTTTTGTCCTGGATCCAAATTCAGCCGCTTGCTGTTGATGAGATTTGAAGGGTTTCTATACTCTCTCAAGCCAACTTCTTACCATTCAATATCTTGGCTCGTTCAGCAGCGTCCTGTTCAGCAGCTTCCTGTTCAGCAGCGTCCTGTTTAGCAGCTTCCTGTTTAGCAGCGTCCTGTTCCTCAATGCCATCGGAAGAATCCTGGAACATATTCCAGTCTGTGCTAGGCAAAACAGTCCTGTAGCTTAGCATCTACGTCATCTGACCACATCCATCTGGAATGAGTCACAGGTTCTTCCTGCTTTTGTTTTTACGTGTAATCAGGAAGATATAATTAAGGTCAGCAGCGTCCTGTTTAGCAGCGTCCTGTTTAGCAGCGTCCTGTTCAGCAGCGTCCTGTTTAGCAGCGTCCTGTTCAGCAGCGTCCTGTTTAGCAGCGTCCTGTTCAGCAGCCCTGTTCAGCAGCGTCCTGTTTAGCAGCGTCCTGTTTAGCAGCGTCCTGTTTAGCAGCTGTCCTGCTGTTTTCAGCAGCGTCCTGTTCAGCAGCTTCCTGTTCAGCAGCGTCCTGTTCAGCAGCGTCCTGTTCAGCAGCGTCCTGTTCAGCAGTTCAGCGTCCTGTTCAGCAGCGTCCTGTTCAGCAGCGTCCTGTTCAGCAGCGTCCTGTTCAGCAGCGTCCTGTTCAGCGTCCTGTTCAGCAGCGTCCTGTTCAGCAGCGTCCTGTTCAGCAGCGTCCTGTTCAGCAGCGTCCTGTTCAGCAGCGTCCTGTTCAGCAGCGTCCTGTTCAGCAGCGTCCTGTTTAGCAGCGTCCTGTTTAGCAGCGTCCTGTTCAGCAGCGTCCTGTTTAGCAGCGTCCTGTTTAGCAGCGTCCTGTTTAGCAGCGTCCTGTTCAGCAGCGTCCTGTTTAGCAGCGTCCTGTTTAGCAGCGTCCTGTTTAGCAGCGTCCTGTTTAGCAGCGTCCTGTTCAGCAGCGTCCTGTTCAGCAGCGTCCTGTTCAGCAGCGTCCTGTTCAGCAGCGTCCTGTTCAGCAGCGTCCTGTTCAGCAGCGTCCTGTTCAGCAGCGTCCTGTTCAGCAGCGTCCTGTTTAGCAGCGTCCTGTTTAGCAGCGTCCTGTTTAGCAGCTTCCTGTTTAGCAGCGTCCTGTTTAGCAGCTTCCTGTTTCTTGAAGATCATATGCTCGTTGGTGTGCATGTGTAAATCACCTACAAGGAGGTGATGCCCTCAGATCCATGTCTGAACACAAGGGTTAAAAATGTTTGACTTGCTGATATCTTCTCGGTAGAGTAGTTTTGATGGAAGGTATCTATCAGAACAGTCTCAATTCGGTGAGGCATGGACTCTACAATATTTTAAGTGTTCCACAGGGATGCTGGTCCATGTTGACTCCAATGCTTCCCGCAGTTGTCAAGTTGACTGGATGTCCTTCGGTTGGTGGACCGTTCTTAATACACACAGGAAACTGTTGAGCGTGAAAAAACCAGCAGCGTTGCAGTTCTTGACACAAGCCTGGCACCTACTACCATACCCTGTTCAAATATTTTTGTCTAGCCCAATCACCCTCAGAATGGCACACATTCCCAGTTGTCTCGAGGCTTCAAACATCCTTCTTTAACCTGTCTCCTCCCTTTCATCTACACTGATTTGAAGTGGATTTGACAAGTGACATCCATAAGGGATCATAGCTTTCACCTGGATTCACCTGGTCAGTGGATTTGACAAGTGACATCCATAAGGGATCATAGCTTTCACCTGGATTCACCTGGTCAGTCTGTCATGGAGAGCAGGTGTTCTTAATGTTTTGTATAGTGTATATTTAAGTAAAACTTGCCTGAGGGGGTGTGGAGTGCCTGGATACAGCCCTTAGCCGTGGTATATATTTCACCTGGATTCACCTGGTCAGTCTGTCATGGAGAGCAGGTGTTCTTAATGTTTTGTATAGTGTATATTTAAGTAAAACTTGCCTGAGGGGGTGTGGAGTGCCTGATATGTATATTTTCACCTGGATTCACCTGGTCATTGTTTATTTTAGAGCAGGTGTCAGTCTGCTTGCTGAGAGTGCCTGGATACAGCCCTTAGCCGTGGTATATATTTCACCTGGATTCACCTGGTCAGTCTGTCATGGAAAGAGCAGATGTTCCTAATGTTTTCTATATAAAAAAAGATATGTATATTGTTAGAAATATGTGCTACATTTTTTATTTTATCAGTCTGCTTGCTTCAGCGATGTTCGAGTGCTGACATCACTTTTTGAAACCATTCCTACTTAATAAACGGCAAAGCTTTTTGTCCTCTCATCTACTTCGGAGAGGATGGAGTGTTCAGGTATTACAACACTGTCCCGGTTCCACACGGGGCACTCTGTCTTTGTTTCATCTCATCTACTTCGGAGAGGATGGAGTGTTCAGGTATTACAACACTGTCCCGGTTCCACACGGGGCACTCTGTCTTTGTTTCATATCATCTACTTCGGAGAGGATGGAGTGTTCAGGTATTACAACACTGTCCCGGTTCCACACGGGGCACTCTGTCTTTGTTTCATATCAGCCTTGTTTTTCATTTGATTAATGGTCTGTTAGTTTTGATCGGGACACCCAGTTCGCTGTTTTCTTCCTCTATTCTTCCTTCTCATTGTAATTCGTTGCAGTTGAGTTTCACGAGGCCCGGTTGGCACATACAGAACACAGTGATGTATCAGTCCTACCGGGATCTCTGAGAAGGTCTACAATAGAGTCTAGTAGTGCCGAGGGGGTTTAGTGCTTTTTGAGGTCTGTTCGGTTAGATTATTGAAAAATAATCACTGGTTTCGATGATGCATAATGTGGGTTGAATACTGTAATAACAGAATATCAAAACTAATAAAAGTCCCAGGATGGTAGAGACGGCCCAATACTTCTCATCACTTATTAACCATTTATTCACTGACTTTAATTACATATTTAATTATTATTATTATTATTATTATAAATGTAATTATATTTCAGTCGTTTATTGCGTTTGTTTTATTTGATTACTTTATTATTTCATTCCTAGTCATCTCATCTCTATAGAGCTGCTGTCTGACAACGTCACTATTTTAGTAGTTCTTCAAAGTAAATAAGGCATACTTTTATTACTGCTAAATACCAACTATCACTTAGATTAGTGGTTCCTAAACTGGGGGGCGAGGGGGGGGTGACATTACTAAACTGGGTTGTAATAGTAGAATGTACAAGGTGACATTACTAAACTGGGTTGTAATAGTAGAATACACAAGGTGACATTACTAAACTGGGTTGTAATAGTAGAATGTACAAGGTGACATTACTAAACTGGGTTGTAATAGTAGAATGTACAAGGTGACATTACTAAACTGGGTTGTAATAGTAGAATGTACAAGGTTACTAAACTGAATAGAATGTACAAGGTGACATTACTAAACTGGGTTGTAATAGTAGAATGTACAAGGTGACATTACTAAACTGGGTTGTAATAGTAGAATGTACAAGGTGACATTAGTAAACTGGGTTGTAATAGAGAATGTACAAGGTGACATTACTAAACTGGGTTGTAATAGTAGAATGTACAAGGTGACATTACTAAACTGGGTTGTAATAGTAGAATGTACAAGGTGACATTACTAAACTGGGTTGTAATAGTAGAATGTACAAGGTGACATTACTAAACTGGGTTGTAATAGTAGAATGTACAAGGTGACATTACTAAACTGGGTTGTAATAGTAGAATGTACAAGGTGACATTACTAAACTGGGTTGTAATAGTAGAATGTACAAGGTGACATTAGTAAACTGGGTTGTAATAGTAGAATGTACAAGGTGACATTACTAAACTGGGTTGTAATAGTAGAATGTACAAGGTGACATTACTAAACTGGGTTGTAATAGTAGAATGTACAAGGTGACATTACTAAACTGGGTTGTAATAGTAGAATGTACAAGGTGACATTACTAAACTGGGTAGTACATCATCAGTTCCTCTTGTCTTGTCAGTCATTACATAACTTAGAGAACAATTTATAACTTGTCAGAAATGTCCAGATCATCTAACGTTTCTCAGCCACTCAAATATCACCTGAATAAACATTATAAATGGTCAAATGTATAAAATTACAAGAAAATTAGCTTTAAAACTGAAACACTTTCTCTGCACCCCATGACAAAATGTGCAGAATTGCAGGAAATAAGCTTTAAACCTGTAAAATGTTCTCTCCACCAACAAGATGTGAACAGTTCGTGTCATGAACAGTGCTTGTGCTCATAGAAATAGATGCGATATGTTTCCCAATGCTGGAAGGAAGACCCGAGTGAAGATGTTTGGGAACCCCTGACTTAGATCATATATAAGTCGAGATGCCTCATGAAACAAATTGCTCTCTATCTTGCGTTCTTCTGTTTCTTTTCTGTCTCTGTGTCTGCCCCAACACTGACTGGACAAGTAGGCAGCGCAATGGATTGTGGTCATTGTAGTTAATTACTGTGTTTTCTGTGCTAAACTATGAAGAATATTAACCTACTATTAACACCCTAGTACATCGCACAGTTCAGGATTTATCTCTAGAAAAATTGCGCATTGAGCTAAAAAAACAATATGGAATTCAAATAATTGAACCGCCGTTGTGAATTAGTCGTTTTAAACAAATAACAAAGGTTGGTTATTCACTCTGCACTACATTCTAGACAGTGACCCTTAGGTCATTTACAGGAAGGAGAGGTGGAGGGAGGGAGAGGAGGTGGAGGGAGGGAGAGGTGGAGGGAGGGAGAGGTGGAGGGAGGGAGAGGGATGAGCGGTAGAGATGTCTCTCCACTCCCACTAGTCTGAGAACACATTACTCTCAACAGCTAGGTAACTGTAGCCATGTGCAGAAGGAGAAAGGGGCCTGTATACGTGCAGAAGGAGAAAGGGGAGAGGCCTGTATACGTGCAGAAGGAGAAAGGGGCCTGTATACCTGCAGAAGGAGAAAGGGGAGAGGCCTGTATACGTGCAGAAGGAGAAAGGGGCCTGTATACGTGCAGAAGGAGAAAGGGGAGAGGCCTGTATACGTGCAGAAGGAGAAAGGGGAGAGGCCTGTATACATGCAGAAGGAGAAAGGGGCCTGTATACGTGCAGAAGGAGAAAGGGGCCTGTATACGTGCAGAAGGAGAAAGGGGAGAGGCCTGTATACGTGCAGAAGGAGAAAGGGGAGAGGCCTGTATACATGCAGAACCAATACGTCTTTCCCTTGTTACAGTCACATCCCCATCTCTCCATCTGTCACATATTTTAATTTCTCTCTCTGTGTCAGTGTGTCTCAATTTAAGGTCTTTATTGGCATGGGGAAACACGTTAACGTTGCCAAATCAAGTGAAATAGATAATAAACAACAGTGAAATGAACAATGATGAACAATAAAAAGTGTACAGTAAACATTAAACTCACAAACGCTCAAAGAATGAAGACATTACAAATGTCATATGTGTATATATGCAGTGTTGTAATGATGTGCAAATACTTAAAGTACAAAAGGGAAAATAAATAACATAAATATGGGTTGTATTTACAATGGTGTTCTTCACTGGTTGCCCTTTTCTCGTGGCAACAGGTCACACATCTTGCTGCTGTAATGTCACACTCTGGTATTTCACCCAATAGATATGTAATTTGAGGGAAATGTGTGTCTTTAATATGGTTATACATTGGGCAGGAGGTTAGGAAGTGCAGGTCAGTTTTCACCTCATTTTGTGGGCAGTGAGCACATAGCCTGTCCTCTCTTCAGAGCCAAGTCTGCCTTCTGTGGCCTTTCTCAATAGCAAGGCTATGCTCACTGAGTCTGTACATAGTCAAAGCTTTCCTTACTTTTGGGTCAGTCACAATCCAGCCATCAATCTACACCAGTCAAAAACACCTCATTCAAGGGTTTTATTTTTTTAAACTATTTTCTACATTGTAGAATATCAATTTGTAAGTCGCTCTGGATAAGAGCGTCTGCTAAATGACTTAAATGTAAATGTAATGAAGACATTAAAACTATGACATAACACATATGGAATCATGTAGTAACCAAAAGAGTGTTAAACAAATGAAAATATATTTGAGATTCTTCAAATAGCCACCCTTTGTCTTGATGACAGCTTTGCACTCTCTCAACCAGCTTCATGAGGTAGTCACCTGGAATGCATTTCAATTAACAGGTGTGCCAAAAGTTAATTTGTGGAATTTCTTTCCTAAATGCATTTGAGCCAATCAGCTGTATTGTGACATGGTAGGGGTGGTATTCAGAAAATAATATGGATTTGGTATTTTACCAGATAGTGCTATGACAAGAACAGCTTAAATAAGCAAAGAGAAATGACAGTCCATCATTACTTTAAGACATGAAGGTCAGTCAATCCGGAACATTTCAAGAACTTTGATAATTTCTTCAAGTGCAGTCGCAAAAACCAAGCGCTATGTTGAAACTGTCTCATGTAGACCGCCACAGGAAAGGAAGACCAAGAGTCACCTCTGCTGGAGGATACGATCGTTAGTCACCTCTGCTGGAGGATACGATCGTTAGTCACCTCTGCTGGAGGATACGATCGTTAGAGTCACCTCTGCTGGAGGATACGGTCGTTAGAGTCACCTCTGCTGGAGGATACGGTCGTTAGAGTCACCTCTGCTGGAGGATACGGTCGTTAGAGTCACCTCTGCTGGAGGATACGGTCGTTAGAGTCACCTCTGCTGGAGGATACGGTCATTAGTCACCTCTGCTGGAGGATACGGTCGTTAGAGTCACCTCTGCTGGAGGATACGGTCGTTAGAGTCACCTCTGCTGGAGGATACGGTCGTTAGAGTCACCTCTGCTGGAGGATACGGTCGTTAGAGTCACCTCTGCTGGAGGATACGGTCGTTAGAGTCACCTCTGCTGGAGGATACGGTCGTTAGAGTTACCAGCCTCAAATTGTAGTCCAAATAAATGTTTCAGAGTTTAACAGACACATCTCAACATCAACTGTCACACAGGAGACTGTGTGACTCAGGCCTTCATGGTTGAATTTCTTCAAAGAAACCTCTACTAAAGGACACTAATGAATAATCTCAAATATAAAATATATTTTTATTTGTTTAACACTTGTTTGGTTACTACATGATTCCATATGTGTTATTTCATCATTTTGATGTCTTCATTATTATTCTACAATGTAGAAAATAGTAAAAAAAAAAAAAACTTGAATGAGTTGTTGTCCAAACTTTTGACTGTTATGTAGAAATGAGTAAAAATTAAGAAAAACCCTTGAATGAGCAGGTGTTCTAAACCTTTTGACCGGTTGTGTATATCTGTGTGCCTGGGAGCTCTTGTGTGTTACTCCCTTTCGCATTAAATCCCGTACCTACCTTCAGAAAGATGCGTGAGAGAGAGAGACCAGATCTTACCAGGAAGCTACCTGTGTCGCGTCGTCAGACAGTGAATAACTTACTTCCTGTCTCTCTGTGAGTGCAGGTGTGGGACCTGAGGCAGAATAAGATGATCTATGGTATGCATGGTCATGGAGATTCTCTGACTGGCCTCTGTCTGAGCTCAGAGGGATCCTACCTCCTCTCCAACTCCATGGACAACACAGGTCAGTGTGTGTGGTTACAATACTTGAGTGTCGTCCTATGTGGCTCGGTTGCAACGCCACGGGTCGTGGGTTCTATTCCTACTGAGGCCACTCATGAATAAGTCGCTTTGGATTTTTAAAAATTGCCGCCGCCAGCCCAAGCCCCCGACCTCCAGGCCACCAAGAGCCCCTCAACCATCCGAGACCCCCCCACCCCAACTATACAAGTAGAATATATTATATTGTTATATTATGTACTAATGTGTGTGTGTGTGTGTTGTCCCGTAGTACGTATTTGGGACGTCCGTCCGTTCGCTCCCAAGGAGAGGTGTGTGAAGATATTCCAGGGAAACATTCACAACTTTGAGAAGGTAAATGAAGACTTTTGATCAGTGTGAGTGATTCAAGAGTTTTTTGTTATTTTTGATTTTGGAACCGAAGAGACTTTCATTGCCAGTGTGTTTTAATATTCGTGCTCCTGTCATGCGTGTCAGTCTAGTGGCCTGCTATAGCCTGGTTATATCATATTAATGAACTTGTTTATAATACAATGCTGTGTCCACAGAACCTTCTGAGGTGTTCCTGGTCTGCTGACGGCAGCAAGATTGCAGCAGGCTCAGCTGACAGGTGAGCGCACACACGCACACACACACACACACACACACACACACACACACACACACACACACACACACACACACACACACACACACACACACAGTGATACAAACACCCCCCCACCAAAAAACAAATGTACCAAACACCTCTTGTATGGTCCTTTTATAAGCTGTGTATGTGTGGGACACAACCTCTCGTAGGATCCTTTTATAAGCTGTGTGTGTGTCCAGGTTTGTGTATGTGTGGGACACCACGTCTCGTAGGATCCTGTACAAGCTGCCAGGCCACGCCGGGTCCGTCAACGAGGTTGCCTTCCATCCCGAGGAGCCTATTGGTGAGAGGACTCTGTTTATATCCGTGTATCTGGCGAATCACACGCTCTCCCGGTCTCTTTCTATAGCTTTTTTTCCATTGCGGGTTTAATCTTTGTCTAGTCTTTTTAATTTGATTTATTCTGTCCTCTCTCTCGTTTTCTAATAGTGACTATTTTATTTTCCCCCCAACAGTCCTCTCTGGCGCCAGTGACAAGAGACTCTACATGGGAGAGATTCAGTAGGACTGTCGTGTGTGTGTGTGTGTGTGTGTGGTGAATGTTCTGCCCCGGATTGTGTATGGATCCAGCCCCCAACTGTGTGAATGAAATGTACTTTTTTTTATATGCTTCAGTTTTATTTAGTAACATCCTCAGAGACTGTCATTTACTTTAGTGTCCAGTCACAACAACCAACACCTGTGTTTTATTTAGTAACATCCTCAGAGACTGTCATTTACTTTAGTGTCCAGTCACAACAACCAACACCTGTGTTTTTTAAAATTTCTCTTAATAAACTACGTCTGGGGAAAAATATTGTTCTAAGTTATTTGGATTTCTACAAATTATCTTTGAAAGACAGGGTTCTGAAAAAAGGTACGTTTCTTTTTCTGCTGAGTTTATATTGACACTCAAATTATAATGCAAAAATAAAATCCTATTTGTAGAACATTTACATTACATTTAAGTCATTTAGCAGACACTCTTATCCAGAGCGACTTACAAATTGGTGCATTCACCTTATGACATCCAGTGGAACAGTCACTTTACAATAGTGCATCTAAATCTTAAAGGGGGTGGGGTGAGAGGGATTACTTATCCTATCCTAGGTATTCCTTAAAGAGGTGGGGTTTCAGGTGTCTCCGGAAGGTGGTGATTGACTCCGCTGTCCTGGCGTCGTGAGGGAGTTTGTTCCACCATTGGGGGGCCAGAGCAGCGAACAGTTTTGACTGGGCTGAGCGGGAGCTGTACTTCCTCAGTGGTAGGGAGGCGAGCAGGCCAGAGGTGGATGAACGCAGTGCCCTTGTTTGGGTGTAGGGCCTGATCAGAGCCTGGAGGTACTGAGGTGCCGTTCCCCTCACAGCTCCGTAGGCAAGCACCATGGTCTTGTAGCGGATGCGAGCTTCAACTGGAAGCCAGTGGAGAGAACGGAGGAGCGGGGTGACGTGAGAGAACTTGGGAAGGTTCAACACCAGACGGGCTGCGGCGTTCTGGATGAGTTGAAGGGGTTTAATGGCACAGGCAGGGAGCCCAGCCAACAGCGTGTTGCAGTAATCCAGACGGGAGATGACAAGTGCCTGGATTAGGACCTGCGCCGCTTCCTGTGTGAGGCAGGGTCGTACCTTTTTAAAGTGCCAAATAAAGTAACAGGGTTGACAATGTCTTCTGAAATCAGCCGTAAATCCCCTTGTGACAGCGGGAATGGAAGATCGCAAGCTCCACACAAAACAATTGTATTGTTAAATAATTTCTAGCTTGTCTATTTATGGGTAACAGGGTTGATTGCCTTATGCTAAACCCACTCAGTTTTCCACAACATAAGACCAGACAATTTGCCCGGCTCCCCAAACTCATTGCTCCACCACGCCCCCAAACTCATTGCTCCACCATGCCCCCAAACTCATTGCTCCGCCACGCCCCCAAACTCATTGCTCCGCCCAAAAACATTTCTTCCCTGCAATCAAATCAAAATTTGTCACATGCGCCGAATACAATAGGTGTAGTAGACCTTACAGTGAAATGCTGAATACAATAGGTGTAGTAGACCTTACAGTGAAATGCCGAATACAATAGGTGTAGTAGACCTTACAGTGAAATGCTGAATACAACAGGTGTAGTAGACCTCACAGTGAAATGCCGAATACAATAGGTGTAGTAGACCTTACAGTGAAATGCCGAATACAACAGGTGTAGTAGACCTTACAGTGAAATGCTGAATACAACAGGTGTAGTAGACCTCACAGTGAAATGCCGAATACAACAGGTGTAGTAGACCTTACAGTGAAATGCTGAATACAACAGGTGTAGTAGACCTCACAGTGAAATGCCGAATACAATAGGTGTAGTAGACCTTACAGTGAAATGCTGAATACAACAGGTGTAGTAGACTTTACAGTGAAATGCTGAATACAATAGGTGTAGTAGACCTTACAGTGAAATGCTTACTTACAAGCCCTTAATAACCAACAGTGCCATTTTTAAGTAAAAAAAAATTGCTATTGGGTGAACAATTAGATAAGGAAATAAAACAACAGTAGCCATTGATGTGGTGTTCTCCAATGAGTGGAGATTTGAGTCTTCCCCAACGATTTCAACAACAAATTGTAAGCATTCTGATTGGTCCAGAGCCAGAACCCCATGGGTAAATCAATCCAATGGCTGATGACTTTGTTTTGTACAACACCCCTCATTTTGATGTCACCACACACGACTTGAATGATTGCAGGGACTGAAGTATGTAGCGGTGGAAGAATTCCGTTTGAGTCGAGCATCCAGAAAATGGCCAAAGAGTAAAACCAGCTCGCCTGCTTTTACACTATAATTTGACTATTAGATGTTCAATGTTATTTAAAAAAAAGAAGATATATTTCAAAAGGAATAACTGGATTCAAACAGGAGTTTAGTTCACGTAACAGAGTTGACCTTAAAATGAGGGACATACTTCAATGAATCACTAATCACATTAAAATAAATCTTCAGAAATTACTTTGTCAAAGCAACAAAATAACTAGGGGCTTTACAATGATGGTGAAAACCTGGATATATGTTGAAGTTAAGTGGGTTAGAATATTCTTAATGTCACACAGGTGTAATGGGTGTGAAATGACTAGCTAGTTAGCGATGGTGCGCGCTAAATAGCGTTTCAATCGGTGATGTAACTTGTTCTGAGACCTTGAAGTAGTAGTTCCCTTTGCTCTGCGATGGGTTACGATGCTTCGAGGGTGACTGTTGTTGATGTGTGCAGAGGGTCCCTGGTTCGCGCCCGGGTATGTGCGAGGGGACGGTCTAAAGTTATACTGTTACACAGGGACATGTCAAAATGCTGGATTTTTAAAATTCTCCATGTGGTCTATATTAAAGGACACTTCATTTCATATAACAGGCTTTTAAAAAACATATTGCTGTCTACAATTTCTACTTAATATATCAAAGGGATGCACACAAAATGTACTCTTTGTGGAAAGACCATAAAGCTGAATGTGTGTTTTGTAATACCTGTCTTTACTCTGAATGTATTAGTACTTTGTATCCTTTAAAAAAAACTGACACTCTTAAACACAGCCATACAACTAGGTATTTAAAATAGCTATACGGTTTTTGAGAGTTTTAAAATGTGCAATTTGGATTTAATAATCTCAGTAATACATTTTTTAGATTGGTTTATGCAAATACCATTATAGAGCATGGACCTAGATATTGTATTTGCTGTAACCTTTTTCTGTCTAGTATTATTCACAAACTTTTATTAGATTCCCTGCGAGCCCTGTTTCTTTTGTCTATCTGCTGAACCCCCTCGCGCTCCTCTTGTTCCATTCTCCATGCGGTCGCGCGCACGCGGTCGGTAGGATTCCGGGGGCCGTGTTAGAACTACTTTGAAATTACATCCTTCCTTCCTCCTACGTTCTTCTCCTTGAGGTTATAATTGATTTGACAAAGTTTGAAAAGTAAAATCAATCTAGTGGCATCACCTACTCTCACATATCTAATCATGTAAGATCAGTGATCGCCACAAGGAAGGAAAGAAGGATTTTGATAGTTCAATCTCGAACACGGCCCAGTTCCTCTGAAACGAGGGGGATTTGCGCTGCCGCGTGCTCGCGCCCGCCCCAGCAGGCACCACCGATTGTTGACAAAGACGCCGCGAGACGGAGAAGAGAGCCCGAGCCTTGGTTTTAAGCCACCGGAGGACTACGGTTGAAGACTCCGTCCGTTTACCGAGAACGAGGAAGGAGCGCGAGCGTCTTGAAAATCAACCGTGAGTCACAATGAACCGCTTTGTGTGTGTCAATTTCGTTTAATCAGCCCGGGCAGCTAGCTAGCTACCTCCATCGGGTCATTTCATTCCTCTTCCCCCCTCCCCGTGTGATCCGTTATCTTATGCTGCTCATTTCTACCATTTAACCCGCGAGACTTGCCGGGTTATAATAGCTTTCCGTTTTTCTTTGTGTCTTGTCTCAGTCTCCCCCTCCTTTCGCCATCAACCTGAAGGTGTGGCCGGATCGAGGCGATTCGGTAATAGTGTCTTTGCTTTAAACAGTTGTCGGACTGGCGCGTGAAGAAGAGATCCCCCCGGGTAACCACATGCACCTTTACATACCGACAGAATGATCACAGTGGGCCGGGATGGGTTGGTGTCGGTGTAATTAACGTCAGTCTCAAGGAGTCTTCCATACCTAGAAGAACCAGGAGGACGGGGTCCAGGCGAGGTCCGGCCGGGCATGGTGTGATCTGAATCGGGCAGCCAGTCTGGGTCTGACCGGTGACCACCCGTCCTTTCCCCGGAGCCTGCGTGGCCCCAAGCCACGTCCAGAGCCCTCCAAGATGGGGAAGTGTGACGGGAGAGTTACACTGGTGGCGATATGTTCACTGCAGCTGGTGAGTGTTTGTTGCAGTGAGGTGTGAATGAGGAAAAGGTGTGTGATGCTAATCCACAATAACCACTTTGTCCCTGTTCCTATCCCTCTCCCACTCACTGAATCTAAGAGAGCGTGAGAAAGATGGTCTGACTGAAACGTTTGAACTATTAAGTGTGTCACATTATTGGCAACCACAGGACAAGTGTGTGTGTGTGTGTGTGTGTGTGTGTGTGTGTGTGTGTGTGTGTGTGTGTGTGTGTGTTGTGTGTGTGTGTGTGTGTGTGTGTGTGTGTGTGTGTGTGTGTGTGTGTGTGTGTGTGTGTGTGTGTGTGTGTGGTGATCACTGTATTCTGGGAGACCATGCTTTTAAAGTAACATCAGGAAAAGAAGAGAGCTCGCTTCCCCTTATCTACATCCTGCGCTTCCCCTCATCTACATCCTGCTCTTCTTCCCCTCATCTATATCCTGCTCTTCTTCCCCTCATCTATATCCTACTATTCTTCCCCTCATCTATATCCTACTATTCTTCCCCTCATCTACATCCTACTATTATGCTTTTCCTGCTCTCACTCTTGTCATCCTGCTACTCTTTGTCTCTTTGGTCAAAACTTTTATTTCTGTGTCTTATTTTCAACTTTTTTATTTTAAGTGTTTTTATTAATGTGTGTGTGTGGTAGTATGCTGTAGTTGGCGTGTGTTTATTTGATTGTGATATATTGTGTGACAGTGGGTACTTTGGAATACAGCTTATTTTCAGTAGTTTGGGGAGTTTGTGTGTCTGTGTGTGTTGGGGGGGGTAGTCCCTGGCTGGTGCTCCTTGCAGTTTCCATGGAAACAACTGCAGCATACTGTGTGTGTGAGTGAGAGAGAGAGTGAGACAGTTGTTTCTTTGTGTGTCCCTGTGTATATCCCAGAGAGAGATTGTTTTAAATTGCAATAATGTAATACCATAATGATCCCCTAGATGTATCTTGTGATTTATGTGGTGTGTGTGTATAGATGGCAGCGCTCCAGAGACAGGTGTTTGACTTCCTGGGCTACCAGTGGGCTCCTATCCTGGCCAACTTCCTCCACATCATGGTCGTCATACTGGGGATCTTTGGAACAGTGCAGTTCAGATCCCGCTACCTCATACTGGTGAGACTCATATATACACACACACACACACACACACACACACACACACACACACACACACACACACACACACACACACACACACACACACACACACACACACACACACACACACACACACACACACACACACACACACAGCGATACTGATTATTGGAGGACCCCAAAAAAGCTGATACTGATTAATCGGCCGATTTTTATTTATATGAAATAATGACAATTGCAACAATACTGAAGGAACAATGTTCAATTTGGTTTAAATAATGCAAAAACACAGTGTTGGAGAAGAAAGTAAAAGTGCAATATGTGCCATGTAAGAAAGCTAACGTTTAAGTTCCTTGCTCAGAACATGAGAACATATGAAAGCTGGTGGTTCCTTTTAACATGAGACTTCAATATTCCCAGTTAAGAAGTTTTAAGTTGTAGTTATTATAGGACTATTTCTCTCTATACTGTTTGTATTTTATGTACCTTTGTCGATTGGATGTTCTTTATAGGTACTTTAGTAATGCCAGCCTAATCTCGGGAGTTGATAGGCCTTAAGTCATAAACAGCGCTGTGCATCCCAGCATTGCTAAGAGCTGCTGTTTAAATGAATGCTTACGAGCCTGCTGCTGCCTACCACCGCTCAGACTGCTCTATCAAATATCAATTCATATACTTAATTATAATATAATAAACACACAGAAATACGAGCTTTTTGTCATTTATATGGTCAAATCCGGAAACTATCATTTCGGTCATTTAGCAGACGCTCTTATCCAGAGCGACTTACAAATTGTGCATTCACCTTATGACATCCAGTGGAACAGCCACTTTACAATAGTGCATCTAAATATTTTAAGGGGGGAGGGGGGTGAGAAGGATTACTTTATCCTATCCTAAGTATTCCTTAAAGAGGTGGGGTTTCAGGTGTCTCCGGAAGGTGGTGATTGACTCCGCTGTCCTGGCGTCGTGAGGGAGTTTGTTCCACCATTGGGGAGCCAGAGCAGCGAACAGTTTTGACTGGGCTGAGCGGGAACTTTTCCTCAGTGGTAGGGAGACGAGCAGGCCAGAGGTGGATGAACGCAGTGCCCTTATTTGGGTGTAGGGCCTGATCAGAGCCTGGAGGTAAGGTGCCGTTAAACAGCTCCGTAAGCACCATTCTTGTAGCGGATGTTTCAACTGGACCATGGAGAGAGCGGAGGAGCGGGGTGACGTGAGAGAACTTGGGAAGGTTGAACAAGACGGGCTGCGGCGTTCTGGATGAGTTGTAATGGTTTAATGGCACATTGCAGTAATCAGACGGGAGATGACAAGTGCCTGGATTAGGACCTGCGCCGCTTCCTGTGTGAGGCAGGGTCGTACTCTGCGGATGTTGTAGAGCATGAACCTACAGGAACGTGCCACCGTCTTGATGTTAGTTGAGAACGACAGGGTGTTGTCCAGGATCACACCAAGGTTCTTAGCGCTCTGGGAGGAGGACACAATGGAGTTGTCAACCGTGATGGCGAGATCATGGAACGGGCAGTCCTTCCCCGGGAAACAAAACGTTTATTCTTTCAGTGAAATACGGAACCATTCGGTATTTTATCTAACGGGTGGCATCCATAAGTCTAAATATTCCTGTTACATTGCACAACTTTCAATGTTATGTCTTTGGGTCTTTGTTAGGAAGAAATGGTCTTCACACAGTTCGCAACGAGCCAGGTGGCTCAAACTGCTGCATATAGCCTGACACAATTTCCCTAGTTAATATTGCCTGCTAACATTAATTTATTTTAACTACATTTTTTATTTGATTTATTTTACCTTTATTTAACTAGGCAAGTCAGTTAAGAACAAATTCTTATTGTCAATGACGGCCTACCGGGGAACAACTGCCTCGTTCAGGGGCATAATGACAGATTTTTTTAACCTTCTCTAGCTCTAGGATTCGATCTTGCAACCTTCCGGTTACTGACCCAACACTCTAACCATTAGGCTACCTGCCGCCCCTATATATGCAGGTTTTAAAAAATATACTTGTGTATTGATTTTAAGAAAGGCATTGATGTTTATGGTTAGGTACATTACTGCAACGATTGTGTTTTTTTTCCGCGAATGCGCTTTTGTTAAATCATCAAGTTGAAGTAGGCTGTGATTCGACGATAAATTAACAGGCACCGTATTGATTTTATGCAACGCAGGACAAGCTAGTTAACCTAGTAATATCATCAACCAGTTAACTAGTGTGTAGTTAAATAGTGATTGAAGATTGATTGTTTTTTTTATAAGGTAAGTTTATTCCTAGCTAGCAACTTACCTTTGGCTCCTTGGTAGTCAGCCTGCCACACAGTCTCCTCGTGGATTGCAATGTAATCGGCCATAATCGGCGTCCAAAAGGCGTATTACCGATTTATTACTCGAAATCGTCCCTAATTAATCGGTCAACTTTAATACACACACACACACACACACACACACACACACACACACACACACACACACACACACACACACACACACACACACACACACACACACACACACACACACACACACACACACACACACACACACACACACACACACACACACTAACCCCTCTTTGTCTCTGTGTATATCAGTATGCTGTGTGGTTGGTGCTGTACACAAACACACCCTAACCCCTCTTTGTCTCTGTGTATATCAGTATGCTGTGTGGTTGGTGCTGTACACAAACACACCCTAACCCCTCTTTGTCTCTGTGTATATCAGTATGCTGTGTGGTTGGTGCTGTACACAAACACACCCTAACCCCTCTTTGTCTCTGTGTATATCAGTATGCTGTGTGGTTGGTGCTGTACACAAACACACCCTAACCCCTCTTTGTCTCTGTGTATATCAGTATGCTGTGTGGTTGGTGCTGTACACAAACACACCCTAACCCCTCTTTGTCTCTGTGTATATCAGTATGCTGTGTGGTTGGTGCTGTACACAAACACACCCTAACCCCTCTTTGTCTCTGTGTATATCAGTATGCTGTGTGGTTGGTGCTGTACGTACACACACCCTAACCCCTCTTTGTCTCTGTGTATATCAGTATGCTGTGTGGTTGGTGCTGTACACAAACACACCCTAACCCCTCTTTGTCTCTGTGTATATCAGTATGCTGTGTGGTTGGTGCTGTACGTACACACACCCTAACCCCTCTTTGTCTCTGTGTATATCAGTATGCTGTGTGGTTGGTGCTGTACGTACACACACCCTAACCCCTCTTTGTCTCTGTGTATATCAGTATGCTGTGTGGTTGGTGCTGTGGGTGGGATGGAACTCCTTCATCATCTGTTTCTACCTGGAGGTGGGACACTTGTCTCAGGTAAGAGATGTGTGTGTGTGTGTGTTAGAACGTGTTTATCATGTATTTGTGTTCTATAACGTGTTTGTAATTGTCACGTGCTGATTACAGCAGGTACCTTACAGTTGATAAATGTTTACTGTTTACTTACAAGCCCTTAACCAACAATGCAGTTTTAAGAAGAAGTTAGTGTTAAAGTATTTACTAAGATAAACTGGGGGGGTGTAATAACAATAATACAAAAATAATTAAGTAGCAACAAAAACGAGTGACAGTAGCGTGGCTATTACAGGGGGTACTGGGTACTGGGTAAATGTTACAGGGGGTACTGGGTAGTATACAGGGGGTAACCAACAATGCAGTATACAGGGGATACTGGGTAGTATACAGGGGGTACTGGGTAGTATACAGGGGTAATTAAGTAGTAACAGGGGTACTGCGTAGTATACAGGGGGTACTGGGTAGTATACAGGGGGTACTGGGTAGTATACAGGGGGTACTGGGTAGGGTATATACAGGGGGTACTGGGTAGTATACAGGGGTACTGGGTAGTATACAGGGGGTACTGGGTAGTATACAGGGGTACTGGGTAGTATACAGGGGTACTGGGTAGTATACAGGGGGTACTGGGTAGTATACAGGGGTACTGGGTAGTATACAGGGGGTACTGGGTAGTATACAGGGGTACTGCGTAGTATACAGGGGGTACTGGGTAGTATACAGGGGGTACTGGGTAGTATACAGGGGGTACTGGGTAGTATACGGGGTAATGGGTAGTATACAGTGGGTACTGGGTAGTATACAGGGGGTACTGGGTACTGGGTAGTATACAGGGGGTACTGGGTAGTATACAGGGGGTACTGGGTAGTATACAGGGGGTACTGGGTAGTATACAGGGGGTACTGGGTAGCCATTTGATTAGCTGTTCAGGAGTCTTATGGCTTGGGGGTAGAAGCTCTTCAAGAAGCCTTTTGGACCTAGACTTGGCGCTCCGGTACCGTTTGCTGTAAGGTAGCAGAGAGAACAGTCTATATGACTAGGTTGGCTGGAGTCTTTGGCAATTTTTAGAGCGTTCCTCTGACTTGCACTAACATATGTAGTGCCTTGCGGTCGGAGGCCGAGCAGTTGCCATACTAGGCGGTGATGCAGCCAGTCAGGATGTTCTCGATGGTGCAGCTGTAGAACTTTTTGAGGATCTGAAGAGCCATGCAAATTGTTTTCAGTCTCCTGAGGGGGAAAAGGCATTGCCGTGCCCTCTTCACAACTGTCTTGGTGTGTTTGGACCATTCTAGTTTGTTGTTGTTGTCGACACCAAGGAACTTGAAGCTCTCAACCTGCTCCATCACAGCCCCGTCGATGAGAATGGGGGTGTGCTCGGTCCTCCTTTTCCTGTAGTCCACAATAATCTCCTTGGTCTTGGTTACATTGAGGGAGAGGTTGTTATTCTGGCACCACCCTGCCAGGTCTCTGACCTCCTCCCTATAGGCTGTCTCGTCGTTGTCTGTGATCAGGCCCACCACTGTTGTCGTCAGAAAACTTAATGATGGTTTCGGAGTCATGCTTGACCATGCAGTCATGGGTGAATAAGGAGTACAGGAGGGGACTGAGCACACACCCCTGAGGGGCCTCCATGTTGAGGATCAGCATGGCAAATCTCAAATCGGTTACGGAGACTGTGATTACACAGTCGTCCGGGAACAACTGATGCACTCGTGCATGCTTCAGTGTTGCTTGCCTTCGAAGCGAGCATAGAAGTTATTTAGCTCGTCTGGTAGGCTTGTGTCACTGGGCAGCTCGCGGCTGGGCTTCCCTTTTTGTAGTGTGATTTACAACATGTTAATAATGTGTGTTTATGTATTGATGTGTTCATAACATGTTTTTTGTCGTGTGTGTGTGTGTGTAGGACAGGGACATCCTGATGACGTTCAACACGTCGCTGCATCGGTCCTGGTGGATGGAGCACGGCCCTGGTTGCCTAGTAACGCCGGTGTTGGACTCCCGCATCGCCCCCGACGACCACCATGTCATCACAGTCTCTGGCTGTCTCCTTGACTACCAGTACATTGAGGTGCTGAGTGCCGCGCTACAGGTTCTACTGGCTGTAAGTAACACACCAGGGTTTCCCTTAGGAAAATGTGGCGCCGGCCGATAGGCCAGCGACGTTTTAATTTACAGGAGATTTTGAGAAATTTACCGTACCCATTGGGGCGGCAGGGTAGCCTAGTGGTTAGAGCGTTGGACTAGTAACCGGAAGGTTGCGAGTTCAAACCCCCGAGCTGACAAGGTACAAATCTGTCGTTCTGCCCCTGAACAGGCAGTTAACCCACTGTTCCCAGGCCGTCATTGAAAATAAGAATGTGTTCTTAACTGACTTGCCTGGTTAAATAAAAGTTAAAAAAAAATATATATGGAGTCCACCCCACGATGATCAGAATGACAGAAAATGACATTTTGATTATGGTAATTTATCTTAACAAAACAATGGCGTGCGACCTTCTTAACGAATTCCGATGCGCACGTTGAAGTTGTTAGAATACCTGTCCACGTTTACTCTTCCTCAGCCAACATGACGAGCAACGGACTGCGTGAGAAAGAAATGGCCTATTTCCAAACAGAGGACCGGTCCCTGGTTGTTCTTTGTTTAGTGTGCCTCGGTTCAACCTCTATGTTGTGAGTGGCTACCTGGTTGATCCTGCCAGTAGCATATGCTTGTCTCAAAGATGAAGCCATGCAAGTCTAAGTACACACGGCCGGGAACAGTGAAACTGCGAATGGCTCATTAAATCTGACAAGTAGTGGGACGATAGATCCCAAATTCATACATCCAGTACACCAACAACAAAAAAAAGCATTGAGGCTAATGCAACAGATCAGAATGTTTGGCTTCAAATTTGAATAAATGTATTTCTTCACATTATAGCTGCGTAGCAATGTACACGAGGCAGTAGGCTACGTCCGAATGTCAAAAGCACAATACACATGCGAGTGGGTTTCATGTGACGGAGAATAAAATATCTGTTGTAAAGTTAAACAACTAGCATGGGTTGCTAATATGACTAGGATTGTGCCTTTGGCTACCGGACAGTAAAATAAAGTTGATTTGATAACCAATAGAACGTAAGAGAAATGGGCTACTTGTTTCAACGGCACATGGAGGTCTTTCTAAAATAACTGCCTCTACGTTTAAAGGAAAGTATTTTGGCTCGGGCTACTTTGAAACAAGGTAAGACATATGAAGTAAAACATTCAGGTTTCACACAATGAAACGTATGTTTTCAATCTGCATACTGCCTCCAGCTCACATTGCAAAGCGTTGTGTGATGCGCTAACGCCTGCCTACCATTGCCTAAGCACTTGAATGGCGAATGGGAACCACGCTTACATTACCAGTTGAGAAATAAAAAATAGTTTTATTTTTTTTATCGTAGCCATCAAAAACTTTTTCATGCGATTGCATTTAGAATTGTTGTGCAGTTATTAACCTAAAGACCGATTTTATTTATTTATTAAGAATGACCGGGCAAATGTATTTCCATCGGCTCGCATTTCTATCAATGAACAGGTTAAAAAGCATTACTTTGTAATGGGATTTAAAAAAAATATTCTCCTGGCTGTCCAGTGCCAATTTTATTTATCAGCTTTTCAGATCTTTTTTTTTTTTTATTGGCCTGAAGTTGGCTATTATTGACTAACCGAAACCCTGACACGCACACGTGCACACACACACACACACACACACACACACACACACACACACACACACACACACACACACACACACACACACACACACACACACACACACACACACATGATACTAACCTTAACCTCTTTGTCTCTCCCTTAGCTCTTTGGCTTTGTGTATGCCTGCTATGTGAGCAAAGTCTTCCAGGATGACGAGGATAGCTGTGAGTGTTGCGTCTGTCTGAGTGATCCATTTATCTCTTTATTCTGTCTGTCTGGGTGTTCTGTCTGTCTGTCCCGTCTGTCTGTTCTGTCTGGGTGTCCCGTCTGTCTGTTCTGTCTGGGTGTCCCGTCTGTTCCGTCTGTCTGTTCTATCTGGGTGTCCCGTCTGTCTGTTCTGTCTGGGTGTCCCGTCTGTCTGTTCTGTCTGGGTGTCCCGTCTGTCTGTTCTGTCTGGGTGTCCCTTCTGTCTGGGTGTCCCGTCTGTTCCGTCTGTCTGTTCTGTCTGGGTGTCCCATCTGTCTGTTCTGTCTGGGTGTCCCGTCTGTCTGTTCTGTCTGGGTGTCCCGTCTGTCTGTTCTGTCTGGGTGTCCCGTCTGTCTGTTCTGTCTGGGTGTCCCGTCTGTCTGTTCTGTCTGGGTGTCCCGTCTGTTCCGTCTGTCTGGGTGTCCCGTCTGTCTGTTCTGTCTGGGTGTCCCGTCTGTCTGTTCCGTCTCGGTGTCCCGTCTGACCCGTCTGGGTGTTCTGTCTGGGTGTCCCGTCTGTCTGTTCTGTCTGGGTGTCCCGTCTGTTCTTTCTGGGTGTTCCGTCTGTCTGGGTGTTCCGTCTGTCTGTTCTGTCTGGGTGTCCCGTCTGTTCCGTCTGTCTGTTCTGTCTGGGTGTCCCGTCTGTTCTTTCTGGGTGTTCCGTCTGTCTGTTCTGTCTGGGTGTTCCGTCTGTCTGTTCTGTCTGGGTGTCCCGTCTGTCTGACTGGGTGTCCCGTCTGTCTGTTCTGTCTGGGTGTCCCGTCTGTCTGTTCTTTCTGGGTGTTCCGTCTGTCTGTCTGGGTGTTCCGTCTGTCTGTTCTGTCTGGGTGTTCCGTCTGTCTGTTCTGTCTGGGTGTCCCGTCTGTCTGACTGGGTGTTCTGTCTGTCTGTCTGTCCCGTCTGTCTGTCTGTCTGTCCCGTCTGTCTGTCCCGTCTGTCTGTTCCGTCTGCCTCTGATCTCTTTCTCTCTCTCTCAGTTGATTTCATTGGTGGCTTTGAATCCTATGGTTACCAGCCTCCTCAGAAGACCTCACACCTCCAACTGCAGCCCCTCTACACGTAGGTAACCTCTTAATGTTTACAACCTTAACCTCACGGTGACCCCTTACCCTAGTCCTTCCATTCCGCAACGGTTCAGAACAGCTAGTGCACATATTATGACATTTTGGGACGTTTTTGTTCTAATTGGTCTCCAGCAAAGGTTTTTTTCGGCTGTTCGTGCACACAAGCCGGAAGTTTACGCCCCTTTTTCGTGATTGGCCAACAGTAGGGATTCTTATTGTTTTCATGCACATTTTTACCTTGACAAATACTGCACCAAAGATCTTAGTTAGATGTAAAATTGCGCAACTAGATCTCCTTGACAAAACTGTATGACATATTTGTGTTAGAGATGGACAAATGTTTTTCAAGCGAAGGTCTTTTAAGGGAGTATGAGAGCACTCGTTTAGCCGAGTTCGGCGGAAGGCTTTAACAAAATATATCTGATTTATTGTGTGACCTACTTTCTAATTGAACTGTATTCTCTCTCTCTCTCTCTCTCTCTCTCTCTCTCTCTCTCTCTCTCTCTCTCTCTCTCTCTCTCTCTCTCTCTCAGGGCCGGGTAGGGGAAGGAGGCGCCCCCATCAGACCACACCTCAGCGGTGAAGCTGTCGCCTTGGGAACAGAGCACTCACTCTGCGTGTCACAGTACAACTGAAAGATGGACTCACCTGTGTGTGTATGTGAGACCGTGTATGTGTATGGTAATCGAGGGTAAACTGACTGATACCCCTGAGGTGAATGTACAGAGGACATTCTATGAGAGGTGGGGAGGGGGGGGGGACACTGGGCTTTGTCACTTGTTAATGGACACGGAGGATATTGAGAGGACACTCTGCACCTGCTGGCTCTTTGCACTCCTAGGACCCTGTGTGTGTGTGTGTAGTTCTAAAGGACTAGCTGAATGACCTCTGAACTATTGTGGGAGGGGCCTCAAGTCACATGGGGCACGGCTCTTCCATGTTGTCGTTTTAGAATGTGAGGTCATAATAGAACAGTCGTACCCCCAATCCCCAATCTTGTCCCTAATTTTGTTGTGACAGGGTGACCCTGTGTACTCACAATCACAGCAAAAAAGCAGAAGTGGGTTTGTCGTGATTGTGTGTACACTGCACCAATTTTAAGGATTGGGCTTTAGTGTCTCTGGGGAAAGATGTGGGGATTCTGTGCATGTAAATATCCGGCTGATTGGTTGTTTTGGTTTTGGGGGTGGGGAGAGGGTTGTGTAGCCACGCCCCATTTACATTTCTCCTCACCTTTTTCACGACCAAGAATCGTCCTTGATGACTTTAGAAATGCTTCCTCCCTCACACACCTTACTACCCTTTCTTCTATTATTCTCCCCCCCTCCACTTCATTCACTCCTTCCTCTTCTATTATTCTCCCCCCCTCCACTTCATTCACTCCTTCCTCTTCTATTATTCTCCCCCTCTCCATTCACTTCATTCACTCCTTCCTCTTCTATTATTCTCCCCCTCTCACTTCATTCACTCCTTCCTCTTCTATTATTCTCCCCCCCCCTCTACACTTCATTCACTCCTTCCTCTTCTATTATTCTCCCCCTCTACACTTCATTCACTCCTTCCTTTCTTCTATTATTCTCCCCCTCTACACTTCATTCACTCCTTCCTCTTCTATTATTCTCCCCCTCTACACTTCATTCACTCCTTCCTCTTCTATTATTCTCCCCCTCTACACTTCATTCACTCCTTCCTTTCTTCTATTATTCTCCCCCTCTACACTTCATTCACTCCTTCCTCTTCCTATTATTCTCCCCCTCTACACTTCACACTTCATTCATTCTCCTTCCTTTCTTCTTCTCCCCCTCTACATTATTCTCCCCTCTTCTATTCACTTCATTCACTCCTTCCTCTTCTATTATTCTCCCCCTCTACACTTCATTCACTCCTTCCTCTTCTATTATTCTCCCCTCTACACTTCATTCACTCCTTCCTTTCTATTATTCTCCCCCTCTACACTTCATTCACTCCTTCCTTTCTTCTATTATTCTCCCCCTCTATTATTCTCCCCTTTCTTCTACACTTCATTCACTCCTTCCTTTATTCTCCCCCTCTATTATTCTCCTTCCTTTCTTCTATTATTCTCCCCCTCTACACTTCATTCACTCCTTCCTTTCTTCTATTATTCTCCCCCTCTACACTTCATTCACTCCTTCCTCTTCTATTATTCTCCCCCTCTACACTTCATTCACTCCTTCCTCTCTATTATTCTCCTTCCTTTCTTTATTCTCCCCCTCTACACTTCATTCACTCCTTCCTCTTCTATTATTCTCCCCTCTTCTATCTACACTTCATTCACTCCTTCCTTTCTATTATTCTCCCCATCTACACTTCATTCCCCTCTACACTTCATTCACTCCTTCCTTTCTTCTATCCCCCTCTACACTTCATTCTCCTATTATTCTCCCCCTCTACACTTCATTCACTCCTTCCTCTTCTATTATTCTCCCCTCTACACTTCATTCACTCCTTCCTCTTCTATTATTCTCCCCCTCTCCACTTCATTCACTCCTTCCTCTTCTATTATTCTCCCCCTCTCCACTTCATTCACTCCTTCCTCTTCTATTATTCTCCCCCCTCTACACTTCATTCACTCCTTCCTTTCTTCTGTAAAAAAAAATAACCCCTGGTCTGACCTGATGATATTAATGTAAAGAACTAAAGAACACTGATTTATTTTACCACCATACAATAGGTCATTGTGCATTTCCAGGTCAGAAATGTCTGGCAAAGGACAGAGAGGGAGGGAGACTGTATTTATGAAGTGGTTTCCTGGGTAAGACAGACCGCGGTGTGGTAGGAGACATTGGGGAGGGGGTTGGTGAAATAAATAAACTGTTTCTAAATTAAATCAGTCCTATGTTTTCTACACACACACACACACACACACACACACACACACACACACACACACACACACACACACACACACACACACACACACACACACACACACACACACACACACACACACACCTTTGAAAAAAAATTGATGTACGTATGAATTTAGCCTTGCATTGTATGGTAGACAGTGCTGCATATGGTAATTTCTAGTAACACATTAGATAAATAAATTTGCAACAGGCTATGCTCTACTTTACATTGAAGTTGAGTAATTTAGCAGACATTCTTATCCAGAGCAACTTACAGGACCAATTGGGGTTAAGTGCCTTGCTCAATGGCATATCGACAGATTTCTTTTCAAACTAGTTGGTTCGGGGATTCGGACTAGCGACCTTTTCAGTTGGTGACCCAATGCTCTTTACTGTGACCCAACCCCTCTTAACCGTTAGTTAACCTGCCGCTACACCCTTTTCACACTGGTTGTTAGTTGGTTCACAATGCACCGGTCTAGTAGAGCAGTGGTTCCTACATTTGTTTTTGGTTACTGTACCAGCAAATGATTTTTCCTCTGCCCGGAGTTCTCCTTAAGTACACCCTCTGTGTGCTCAGGAGTCAGCATGTTGTCATGGCTGCGGCTGGACTCTATTATCATAGTTCTCTGAACATTCTGCACAGACATGAATAGATACCTGTTATTAGGTATGGACAGAACGTTGCCTGGGAATAATGAACTGTCCACACACTCCCCTAACCAGTGTTTTAGACACCACTATAATCTTTATTGTGAACGTATTTGAGATCATTAGTGTATTTTTGCCCAATGTGAGAGAACAGCGCATAGTCAACAGAGCCACACGTATGTATAACAAAGGGACTGGTGAGAGACCCTCCCCTCCCAGTTGGCGCAACGAACCGCACTCTCTCTGCTCTCCTCCGTTCCCATGATGCACCGCGTCTGTCTGTCTCTGCTCCCCTCCGAGCCGCCATGTTGTCGGAGTGAAAGCCTGGAAATCTGGATAGAGAATCGGGGCTGAAATCTTCAACCATCCGCCCTCTCCGCCTGTAAGTAGCCCTCACCCGGGGGCACAGTGTGCCTCTAGCCGCCTCAAACAACACATCGCCCGATGTATTGCCTTTACCGGGCCGTAAACATAAGTTTTGTGGGTTATTTTAAAAGCTGTGTTGCTTCCTCCCTCCCCTGCCGCCTCCGGTTGTTGCCGTATTCCGCTCTAGTCAGACAGCTAGGGCCTTTTGTTAGCTGGCTAGCTTACACCGGCGTCATGGAGACCTGTAGAGCCCCGGTACACGGAAGACGTGCTAGTAATGGGTCACCGGTGTGTGTTAGAGGGGGGCGAGTTGCTCTGGTCGCTGGCTTGGAGGTCTGGTATTGTTTGTTGGTAGACAAACATAGGGTAGTTATCTACTGGAACCGGTTCCGTGGTTAACATCAATACATGCCACTTAAGCTACCTAGTGAACACTCCAGTACATGGATAATGTAATTACCTAGTTATATGTCAACCAGACAAACACACATTTACTTACGTCCATTTTCATGTCCTTATTGGCCTCGATTTGTTTAGTTAGTTGGGTGGTGTGAGTTGTGCCTCGGCGACTGACTTGTCTAGTTGACACACTAAAGTTATGTTCCGTTTGTATTGTTCTGGCCGAGGTGGACAGGACTGTAGTTCGCAGTGATAATCGATCCACGGTATTAAATAATGATTAATCCAGTTATGGGCAACAATGCTATTTCCGGCTGGCGAACGTGATGAGAGGAGACTGCTCGCTAACGTTACTGATTTCCGGATGTTATCAAAGAGGTTGCGTTACCCTAGCATACACCGCTGAGAAATGAATGGCTGTTTGTTTTCTGCTTGCATTGGGATAACATATATTTTCAGACCCAAATACACCGGAAGTATTTGTTTGTTTTGCTTGTAAGTGGTTGTCTGGATGGCAGGAGCTGGCTGGCTAACTAACATTGCCTGCAGAGGGGGGCGTGCTTGTTATGGCATAACTCTATGCATGGAGGCGAGGGTGGGTACTTATATTGGGCCTATTTCACACATGCACAGGTGTGTATTATATCCATGTAAAATTGGCAAAGTAAACATTTTTCTTTTTGCGTATCCCATCTCCCCCAGAGGCACCCAGGGTCAGCCATTTATTAATAGCGAGAAAAAATAGGGTTGTGTATGTACACCTCTGAGCCATGATGGATGGATGTGTGTGTGTGAGGTAGAGAGACGTGTTATGCGATTTGACAGATTCATTTTCCAAATATTTTTGTGGCTTCCTGTCCATCAGAGGTTGGCGGGGGTTGAAGGCTAAATAAAACAGAACAGACCACCTGGTTATAATAATAATAATAGTAATATATGCCATTTAGCAGACGCTTTTATCCAAAGCGACTTACAGTCATGTGTGCATACATTCTACATATGGGTGGTCCCGGGAATCGAACCCACTACCCTGGCGTTACAAGCGCCATGCTCTACCAACTGAGCTACAGAAGGACCATGGTTGTCTTGAACATTTGCTTATTGACTGAACACACCCCTTTTCTGTTGAGTGGGTGGAATCCACATCACCTGGCTGGGCCACATCCAGCAGGGCACAACGTTGTGTTAATGTTCCAGATAGAAAGGTCATGAGTTGAACTGATGTGATTTATTTTCTGCAAGTCAGAGAAGCATGTTTGTTCTGCAGAATATATTTATTCAGACGGGGGGGGGGGTCAATGTAAATTGTCCGGTGGCTATTTTTATGAATTGTTCAGCAATCTAAGGGCTTGGGGGTAGAAGCTGTTGAGGAGCCTATTGGTCCTAGACTTGGGTGTAGAAGCTGTTGAGGAGCCTATTGGTCCTAGACTTGGGTGTAGAAGCTGTTGAGGAGCCTATTGGTCCTAGACTTGGCGCTCTGCTGTTGCTTGCCGTGCGGTAGCACAGAAAACAGTCTATATCTTGGGTGACTGGAGTCTCTGACAGAGTTTTATGGGCTTTCCTCTGACACCACCTATTATGTAGGTCCTGGATTGCAGGAAGAGTGGCCCTGGTGATGTACTGGGCCGTACGCACTACACTCTGTAGCGTTTTACGGTCAGATGCCGAGCAGATGTCATATCAGTTGCTATACTAGGCGGTTTGCAACCGGTCAGGATGCTCTCGATGGTGCAGCTGTAGGACCTTTTGAGGATCTGCCCTCTTCACGACTGTCTTGGTGTGTTTGGACCATGATAGATCGTTGGTGATGTGGACGCCAAGGAACTTGAAACTCTCAACCCACTTCACTACAGCCCTGTTTGACCCTCCTTTTCCTAAAGTCCGCCATCAGCTAATTTGTCTTGCTCACATCGAGGGAGAGGTTGTTCTGGCACCACACTGCCAGTTCTCTGACCTCCTCCCTATAGGCCGTCTCATCATGGTCGGTGATCAGACCTTACCACAGTTGTTGTCGTCAGCAAACTTAATGATGGTGTTGGAGTTGTGTATGGCCACGCAGTTGTGGGTGAACAGGGAATACAGGAGTGGACTAAGTACAAAAAAACAAAAACAAAGTCTTGTGGGTATTATGGTGTTGAACGCTGAGCTGTAGTCGATGAACAACATTCTCACGTAGGTGTTCCGTTTGTCCAGGTGGGAAAGGGCAGTGGGGGGTGCGATTCAGAGTGCGTCATCCGTGGATCTGTTTGCGTGGTATGCAAATTAGAGTTGGCCTAGGGTATCCGGGAGGATGCTGTTGATGTGAGCCATGACAAGCCTTTCAAAGCACTTTATGGCTACTGACGTGAGTGCCACGGGTTGGTACTCATTTAGGCAGGTTACCTTCACTTCCTTGGGCACAGGGACTATGGTGGTCTGCTTGAAACATGTAGGTATTACAGACTCGGTCAGGGAGAGGTTGAAAATGTCAGTGAAGACACTTGACAGTTGGTCTGCACGTTCTTTGAGTACACGTCCTGGTAATCCGTCTGGCCCTGCAGCTTTGTGAATGTTGACCTGTTTAAAGGTTTTGTGTTCACACAGGCTACTGAGAGCATTCACACACATTCATCCAGAACAGCTGGTGCTCTTGTGCATGCTTCAGTGTTGCTTGCCTTGAAGCAAGCATAAAAGGCATTTAGCTCGTCTGCTCGCGTCACTGGGCAGCTCACGTCTGGGTTTCCCTTTGTAGTCCATAATAGTTTTCAAGCCCTGCCACATCCGACGAGCGTCAGAGCCGGTGTAGCAGGATTCAATCTTAATCCTGTATTGACGCTTTGCTTGATTGTCTGAGGGCATAGCAGGATTTCTTATCAGCGTCCAGATTAGTCTTCGGCTCCTTGAAAGCGTCAGCTCTAGCCTTTAGCTCAATGCGGATGTTTCCTGTAATCCATGGTTTCTGTTTGGGATCTGTACATACAATCACTGTGGGGACGACGTCACCGATGCACTTATTGATTAAGCCGGTGACTGAGGTGGTATACTCAATGTCATTGGATGATTCCCGGAACATTTTCCAGTCTGTTCTAGCAAACCAGTCCTGTAATGTAGCATCTGCGTCATCTGACCACTTCTGTATTGAGCGAGTCACGGGTACTTACTGCTTTAGTTTTTGCTTGTAAGCAGGAATCCGAAGGATAGAGTAATGGTCAGATTTGCCAAATGGAGGGTGGGGGAGAGCTATGTATCCATCTCTGTGTGTGGAGTAAATGTAGTCTAGGATCCCCCCCCCCCGGTTGCACTGGCGACATGCTGGTAAAAATTTGGTAAAGCTGATTTAAGTTTGCCTGCATTTAAAGTCCACGGACACTTGGAGCGCCTCTTCTGGGAGAGGATTTTCTTATGGCCTTATAGAGTTGGTTGAGAGCGGTCTTATTGCCATCGTTCAGTGGTGGTAAATAGACTGCTACGAATAATATGAGAACTCTCTTGGTAGATCGTGTGGTCGGCAGCTTATCATAAGGTACTCTACCTCAGGCAAGAAATACCTCGAGACTTCTTCAATATTACACATTGCGCACCAGCTGTTATTGACAAATAGACACACACCCCCACCCCTCGTCTTACCAGAGGTAGCGTCTCTGTTCTGCCGGTGGATGGAAAATCCTGCCAGCTCTATATTGTCCGTTTCTTTGTTCAGCCACGTCTCGGTGAAACATAAGATGTTACCGTTTTTAATGTCCCGTTGGTAGGATAATCTTAATAGTTGGTCATCAATTTTATTTTCCAACAATTGCACGTTAGCAAGGAGAATGGATGGCATTGGGAGTTTACACAAAATTAAAATAAAATAATTTGCACATTTGTTTGGGAGAATGTAAAACATCAGCCATATTGTTCGTGGCCATCTTTACATTATAACTGTCAGAGACTGTGTTTCTGTCTAAACTGTAATGTAGGCCTACATATTACATATGGTGAACTAAACCAAACCAATAGGCTGTAAGTTACACCTGAGTTCTGTTTCCTATCTACATGGCCGAGCTACCTTCACACCATCTGTAACTAGTGGAAGGTAATAGACTAGTGGTAGGCTGGGCGACATCGCCAAAATATCATAACACAATATATTTCTTATTTGTTCGGTATTTTATGTTTCTAAATAATAAATGTTCTAAATATGTTGTACGAACATAGAATGGCAACAAATGAATTAATAGTTGCTCTAATGGGCTTTCTGTATTCTGAATTTGTTTTATATTCAACCAAACTAGGACAAAACTGACAGTGAAGTAGACCAAATTTGTTTGAACTTTTAATTTATATATCTCCCCAAATGTTTTAATATTACATTTTTTCCCCTGAGAAAAGGAATCAGGTTTTAGTTCCATTTCATACTGTCAGTTAAATCGAACATGGACACCACCACGCGAGTCAGTATGATGTTTGGGACGCTGTGTGGGTGTGTTTGGGACGCTGTGTGGGTGTGTTTGGGACGCTGTGTGGGTGTGTTTGGGACGCTGTGTGGGTGTGTTTGGGACGCTGTGTGGGTGTGTTTGGGACGCTGTGTGGGTGTGTTTGGGACGCTGTGAGGGTTTGTTTGGGACGCTGTGAGGGTTTGTTTGGGACGCTGTGAGGGTGTGTTTGGGACGCTGTGTGGGTGTGTTTGGGACGCTGTGTGGGTGTGTTTGGGACGCTGTGTGGGTGTGATTCACAACATGCTGTGTATGAAGATAAAGGGACCCCCCGCTTCCCTCTTTAATATGTAAGTTGGTCAGATGTTTTCATAACTCCAATGTGGCCTAACGTCATTAGAAGAAATATTCAGGCCTCAACCACAAATGAATCGGAAGGATTGGCATAGGTTTAATTAGAAGGAATGAGGTGCCGATAATGTTTCCTATTCATTTGGGACAGAGGGTGGTGTTGTAAACTATCAATTTAGCTCCAGTACTCCAGACATTAAACCAATTAGAATATGTTGTCAGTCAAATTGAAAAAATAAAAATAAATACACGACAACACTAGCTGGTGGATCAAAATGTTGATTGCAGTCCCTGCAAGTGTGTGTGTGAATCCTTTCTAGACTGTGTTTAAAAGTAGTGTAGTTTGAGTTGTGTGTGAAGCTGTGTGTGTTGAGTGTGTGTGTGAAGCAGTGTGTGTTGAAGCAGTGTGTGTTGAAGCTGTGTGTGTTGAAGCTGTGTGTGTGTTGAAGCTGTGTGTGTTGAAGCTGTGTGTGTTGAAGCTGTGTGTGTTGAAGCTGTGTGTGTGTGTGTGTAAGCTGTGCCAGACTGTGTGTCAGCTGTTACAAGCTGTGTGTGATTTATTTGCTGTGTGTTTAAGTCTTTACATGGCTGTGAGACGATCTTCCTATGGCGCGCTACACACTGGACACTTATCACCCAACACATCTACGCTAGTTGGACAAGACGTTTCTGTAACTTTATTTCTATGCATAGATACAAGCTTGCCAGCTCAATAAGTCTTTTCATGGCTGTTAGGTGAAGTGCCACGATCTTCCTGAGGTGAAGTGCCACGGTAGGGTGTCCTGAGGTGAAGTGCACTGGACACTTATCACCCAACACATGTCCTGAGGTGAAGTGGGAGAGGGTGTCCTGAGGTGAAGTGAAAGGGTGTCCTGTGAACTAACTGTTACTGCTTCTGAGGTGAAGCGCCACGGTAGATGACGCCAAGCTTGTCCAGCTCAATAAAGAGTGTCCTAAAATGTTGTCACTGAAGCGCCACGGTATACTGTTAGGTGAAGTGCCACGGTAGGGTGTCCTGAGGTGAAGCGCCACGGTAGGGTGTCCTGAGGTGAAGTGCCACGGTAGGGTGTCCTGAGGTGAAGCGCCACGGTAGGGTGTCCTGAGGTGAAGCGCCACGGTAGGGTGTCCTGAGGTGAAGCGCCACGGTAGGGTGTCCCTGAGGTGAAGCGCCACGGTAGGGTGCCCTGAGGTGAAGCGCCACGGTAGGGTGCCCTGAGGTGAAGCGCCACGGTAGGGTGCCCTGAGGTGAAGCGCCACGGTAGGGTGCCCTGAGGTGAAGCGCCACGTCCTGAGGTGAAGCGCCACGGCAAACTAATTGCAAAAATCACTGAAGTTGGAGACATATCTCCCTCACTAACTTTAAGCGTCAGCTGTCAGAGCAGCTTACCGATCGCTGCAGCTGTACATAGCCCATCTGTAAATGGCCAAACCCAACCCCCTACCTACCTCATCCCCAGATTTGTTTTTGTTTTTCTGCTCTTTTGCACACCAGTATTTCCACTTGCACATCCTAATCTGCACATCACTCGTATACATTGTAATTACTTCGCCACTATTGACCTATTTATTGCCTTACCTCCGTACTTCATTTGCACACACAGATTTTTCTATTGTATTATTGACTGTACGTTTGTTTGTGTAGCTCTGTTGTTTGTGTCGCACTGCTTTGCTTTATCTTGGCCAGGTCACAGTTGTAAAAGAGAACTTGTTCTCAACTGGCCTACCTGGTTAAATAAAGGTGTAATATATATATATTTTAATGCGTCCATATGGCTGAGGACGACTCATTCATAACTAGAGTGCAGAGGCCTGACTGCTGCCCCGCATTAGATAGAACCCCATCTGTGCAAAGCCCCATCACTCAATCCCATATGGAATCTTGTTTTTTTGTCAATATATAGTGGGGCAAAAAAGTATTTAGTCAGCCAACAATCGTGCAAGTTCTCCCACTTAAAAATATGAGTGAGGCCTGTAATCGTAAGAAGCATTGTGGACAGGTGTCTTTTTATACTGATAAGTTCAAACAGGTGCCATTAATACAGGTAACGAGTGGATGACAGAGGAGCCTCTTAAAGAAGAAGTTACAGATCTGTGAGAGCCAGGAATCTTGCTTGTTTGTAGGTGACCAAATACTTACTTTCCACCATAATTTGCAAATAAATTCATTAAAAATCCTACAATGATTTAAATGACAGGCCTCTCATCTTTTGAAGTGGGAGAACTTTCACAATTGGTGGCTGATTTAAGTACTGTTTTGCCCCACTGTAGATATATCTAGATAGAAATTGGATTTGAAAGATTGAAATAGGCTTTCGCTTGTTCAGTGTCTCAAACATCACTAACCAAATGCGGAATTGGTCAGTGGCTATTTAAGAAATCTGCTTTCAGAGTATATTTAGAGGGCTGTTTTAAGCACAGTCCATGATGTTATGATATTTTTTCAGCTACAAAAATAAAAAATATTGTCTGATATATCGGTTATGTGTGAATATTTCAACTAACGGTGTGTGTGTCTTCCTCAGGCCGTGGTGGAATGAGCAGCGTGTGTGTGTTGAAGGGTAAAGCAGTGCTCTGGCAGGCCTCGTTCAGCCCCCACCTCAGAACTTCAACTCCCAGCATGCCGGTGGTGCTGAGCAGCGGAGGACACGCCCCCCAGCCGGACTGACCCCACATGCCCCGCCACCAAGCCAGCAGGTAAGGGATGGAGACCTGGGCATAAAATGAACACCTGGCAAATGCGAGTAGATTTTTGGCATTGGCCGGGATGATGTGTATTTCACCAGGGCTCCATGGGACGAGCGTTTCACTCGCATTTGTGAATTCAAGTGTGATCACATTTTAAAGTCAAATAAATGCTGCAGTAGCTGTTTTCAAAGTATTTGTGCCGTTTTTGTTTCATAGCTCAAATAACTACGACTCCTATATAGCGTGGTCCTTCCGTAGCTCAGTTTGAGTTTCAGAGCATGGCGCTACCATGGTAACCTCCCGCCAAAGGGCAGGCGGGTCTCATCCCTGGGACCACCTTTCAAAAAATGAAATGTATGCACACATGACTAATAATACATTTGTTTTGGATAAAAGCGCTCATCTGCTTTTTTTGTGTTGGTGTAAATGGCATAAAAAAAATATTTATTTATATTATTATTATTATTATTATATTATTATTATATAAAATAATAAAATATTCCAAAATAGTTATAATAATCTGAGTGGCTGGTACAACTGCCTGGTGTTCCTCCGCTTTTTCTTCTTCTTCTATGTTTGAGTTTCAACTGACTCCACTCGTGCTACCATGGTAACCTCCCGCCCTTAAAGGGGCAGGCGAAGATTTGTCTCATCTGTGATATTCTGGATTTAATGACTTCAGCTTTCAAAAAATGAAATGAAAACAATATACCACATTACGTCTTACTAATAATACATTTGTTTTTGAAACAAAGCATGCTCATCTGTTTTTTTTTTGTGTTGGTGTAATTTTGGTGGGGGGAAAATAATTTGGCCAATTAAAAAAAATATTTAAAAAAAAATAATAATAATAATAATAATAATAATAATACAAATAATATAATATATATTATAAAATAATAAAATAATAAATAATAAAATAGTTATAATAATCTGAGTGGCTGGTAGGTTTTTAAATCTATGTCATGTCAGACTGCAGTACACGTCACACAGACTGACAGATGCTCAGAGATGTTAGCTGTGTTCTGCAGGGCGTGGTGGGTACGGGGCGCTCTCAGGATGATGCCATGGTGAACTACTTCTTCCAGCGCCAGCACGGAGAGCAGCCTGGCAAACACCGCTGGCCCACCGGGGAGAACATCCACGACAGCCAGGTACTGGTGGCTGGGGGGGGGGGTAAGATCAGAAAATGTTCTAGCTTTGAGTTTATGAGCCTACTCTTTACTGACAGTCTCTCTGAGTGTAACCTTGCCCCTCTGTCTGTAGTGTAGGGGTGTTATTTTCACTTGGTCTCCCTCTGTTGGTGTAGTGTAGGGGTGTTATTCTAACCAGGTCTCTCTCTGTAGGTGTTATTCTAACCTGGTCTGTCTGTAGTGTAGGGGTGTTATTCTAATCTGGTCTCTCTCTGTAGGTGTTATTCTAACCAGGTCTCTCTCTGTAGGTGTAGTGTAGGGGTGTTATTCTAACCTGGTCTCTCTCTGTCTGTAGTGTAGGGGTGTTATTCTAACCTGGTCTCTCTGTCTGTAGTGTAGGGGTGTTATTCTAACCTAGTCTCTCTGTCTGTAGTGTAGGGGTGTTATTCAAACCTGGTCTCTCTCTGTAGGTGTAGTGTAGGGGTGTTATTCTAATCTGGTCTCTCTCTGTAGGTGTTATTCTAACCCTGTCTGTCTGTAGTGTAGGGATGTTATTCTAATCTGGTCTCTCTGTCTGTAGTGTAGGGGTGTTATTCTAACCTAGTCTCTCTGTCTGTAGTGTAGGGGTGTTATTCTAATCTGGTCTCTCTCTGTCTGTAGTGTAGGGGTGTTATTCTAACCTAGTCTCTCTCTGTAGGTGTTATTCTAACCTGGTCTCTCTCTGTAGGTGTAGTGTAGGGGTGTTATTCTAATCTGGTCTCTCTCTGTAGGTGTTATTCTAATCTGGTCTCTCTCTGTCTGTAGTGTAGGGGTGTTATTCTAATCTGGTCTCTCTCTGTAGGTGTTATTCTAACCTAGTCTCTCTGTCTGTAGTGTAGGGGTGTTATTCTAACCTAGTCTCTCTGTCTGTAGTGTAGGGGTGTTATTCAAACCTGGTCTCTCTCTGTAGGTGTAGTGTAGGGGTGTTATTCTAACCAGGTCTCTCTCTGTAGGTGTAGTGTAGGGGTGTTATTCTAACCTGGTCTCTCTCTGTAGGTGTTATTCTAACCAGGTCTCTCTGTCTAGTGTAGGGGTGTTATTCTAATCTGGTCTCTCTCTGTCTGTAGTGTAGGGGGGTTATTCTAACCTGGTCTCTCTCTGTAGGTGTAGTGTAGGGGTGTTATTCTAACCTGGTCTCTCTCTGTAGGTGTAGTATAGGGGTGTTATTCTAACCTGGTCTCTCTGTCTGTAGTGTAGGGGTGTTATTCTAACCTGGTCTCTCTGTCTGTAGTGTAGGGGGGGTTATTCTAACCTGGTCTCTATAGGTGTAATGTAGTTATAACCTGGTCTCTATAGGTGTAGTTATAACCTGGTCTCTGTAGGTGTAGTTATAACCTGGTCTCTGTAGGTGTTGTTATAACCTGGTCTCTGTAGGTGTAGTTATAACCTGGTCTCTATAGGTGTAATGTAGTTATAACCTGGTCTCTGTAGGTGTAGTTATAACCTGGTCTCTGTAGGTGTAGTTATAACCTGGTCTCTGTAGGTGTAGTTATAACCTGGTCTCTGTAGGTGTAGTTATAACCTGGTCTCTGTAGTGTTGTTATAACCTGGTCTCTGTGTGTTGTTATAACCTGGTCTCTGTAGGTGTAGTTATAACCTGGTCTCTGTAGGTGTAGTTATAACCTGGTCTCTGTAGGTGTTGTTATAACCTGGTCTCTGTAGGTGTTGTTATAACCTGGTCTCTGTAGGTGTTGTTATAACCTGGTCTCTGTAGGTGTAGTTATAACCTGGTCTCTGTAGGTGTAGTTATAACCTGGTCTCTGTAGGTGTAGTTATAACCTGGTCTCTGTAGGTGTTGTTATAACCTGGTCTCTGTAGGTGTAGTTATAACCTGGTCTCTGTAGGTGTAGTTATAACCTGGTCTCTGTAGGTGTAGTTATAACCTGGTCTCTGTAGGTGTAGTTATAACCTGGCCTCTGTAGGTGTAGTGTTGTTATAACCTGGTCTCTGTAGGTGTGGTGTAGTTATAACCTGGTCTCTGTAGGTGTAGTTATAACCTGGTCTCTGTAGGTGTAGTTATAACCTGGTCTCTGTAGGTGTAGTTATAACCTGGTCTCTGTAGGTGTAGTTATAACCTGGTCTCTGTAGGTGTAGTTATAACCTGGTCTCTGTAGGTGTAGTTATAACCTGGTCTCTGTAGGTGTAGTTATAACCTGGTCTCTGTAGGTGTAGTTATAACCTGGTCTCTGTAGGTGTGGTGTAGTTATAACCTGGTCTCTGTAGGTGTGGTGTAGTTATAACCTGGTCTCTGTAGGTGTGGTTATAACCTGGTCTCTGTAGGTGTAGTGTTGTTATAACCTGGTCTCTGTAGGTGTAGTGTTGTTATAACCTGGTCTCTGTAGGTGTAGTGTAGTTATAACCTGGTCTCTGTAGGTGTAGTTATAACCTGGTCTCTGTAGGTGTAGTGTAGTTATAACCTGGTCTCTGTAGGTGTAGTTATAACCTGGTCTCTGTAGGTGTAGTTATAACCTGGTCTCTGTAGTGTAACCTGGTCTCTGTAGTTATAACCTGGTCTCTGTAGGTGTAGTCTCTGTAGGTGTTGTAGTTATAACCTGGTCTCTGTTATTATAACCTGGTCTCTGTAGTGTAGTTATAACCTGGTCTCTGTAGGTGTAGTGTAGTTATAACCTGGTCTCTGTAGGTGTAGTTATAACCTGGTCTCTGTAGGTGTAGTTATAACCTGGTCTCTGTAGGTGTAGTTATAACCTGGTCTCTGTAGGTGTTGTTATAACCTGGTCTCTGTAGGTGTAGTGTAGTTATAACCTGGTCTCTGTAGGTGTAGTGTAGTTATAACCTGGTCTCTGTAGGTGTAGTTAGTTATAACCTGGTCTCTGTAGGTGTAGTGTAGTTATAACCTGGTCTCTGTAGGTGTAGTTATAACCTGGTCTCTGTAGGTGTTATAACCTGGTCTCTGTAGGTGTAGTGTATAACCTGGTCTCTGTAGGTGTAGTTATAACCTGGTCTCTGTAGGTGTAGTGTAGTTATAACCTGGTCTCTGTAGGTGTAGTGTAGTTATAACCTGGTCTCTGTAGGTGTAGTTATAACCTGGTCTCTGTAGGTGTAGTTATAACCTGGTCTCTGTAGGTGTAGTTATAACCTGGTCTCTGTAGGTGTAGTTATAACCTGGTCTCTGTAGGTGTAGTTATAACCTGGTCTCTGTAGGTGTTGTTATAACCTGGTCTCTGTAGGTGTAGTTATAACCTGGTCTCTGTAGGTGTAGTTATAACCTGGTCTCTGTAGGTGTAGTTATAACCTGGTCTCTGTAGGTGTAGTTATAACCTGGTCTCTGTAGGTGTTGTTATAACCTGGTCTCTGTAGGTGTAGTGTTGTTATAACCTGGTCTCTGTAGGTGTAGTTATAACCTGGTCTCTGTAGGTGTTATAACCTGTGTCTCTGTAGTTATAACCTGGTCTCTGTAGGTGTAGTTATAACCTGGTCTCTGTAGGTGTTGTTATAACCTGGTCTCTGTAGGTGTAGTGTAGTTATAACCTGGTCTCTGTAGGTGTAGTTATAACCTGGTCTCTGTAGGTGTATAACCTGGTCTCTGTAGTGTAGTTATAACCTGGTCTCTGTAGGTGTTGTTATAACCTGGTCTCTGTAGGTGTAGTGTAGTTATAACCTGGTCTCTGTAGGTGTAGTTATAACCTGGTCTCTGTAGGTGTAGTTATAACCTGGTCTCTGTAGGTGTAGTTATAACCTGGTCTCTGTAGGTGTAGTTATAACCTGGTCTCTGTAGGTGTAGTTATAACCTGGTCTCTGTAGGTGTAGTTATAACCTGGTCTCTGTAGGTGTAGTTATAACCTGGTCTCTGTAGGTGTAGTTATAACCTGGTCTCTGTAGGTGTAGTTATAACCTGGTCTCTGTAGGTGTAGTTATAACCTGGTCTCTGTAGGTGTAGTTATAACCTGGTCTCTGTAGGTGTAGTTATAACCTGGTCTCTGTAGGTGTTGTTATAACCTGGTCTCTGTAGGTGTAGTTATAACCTGGTCTCTGTAGGTGTAGTTATAACCTGGTCTCTGTAGGTGTAGTTATAACCTGGTCTCTGTAGGTGTAGTTATAACCTGGTCTCTGTAGGTGTTGTTATAACCTGGTCTCTGTATTGTAGTTATAACCTGGTCTCTGAAGGTGTAGTTATAACCTGGTCTCTGTAGGTGTAGTTATAACCTGGTCTCTGTAGGTGTAGTTATAACCTAGTCTCTGTAGGTGTAGTTATAACCTGGTCTCTGTGGGTGTAGTTATAACCTGGTCTCTGTGGGTGTAGTTATAACCTGGTCTCTGTGGGTGTAGTTATAACCTGGTCTCTGTGGGTGTAGCTATAACCTGGTCTCTGTGGTGTTGTTATAACCTGGTCTCTGTGGTGTAGTTATAACCTGGTCTCTGTAGGTGTGGTGTTGTTATAACCTGGTCTCTCTCTTCAGGGGCGGTCAATGGATGAGCTGAACCATGACTTCCATGCTCTGGCTCTAGAGGGGCGTGCCATGGGAGAGGTAAGGGGTCAGGGGTTACAGGTCAAGTAGTTAGAGGACCATAGACACTCAGCCTACCGAAGGCCATGTGATGGTGGTAGGAAGAGCACTGTAGCCCAGAATAAAGTAACCCATAAATCCTGCTTCTATATTTAGTCATTCCGAGGAAAACGCCCTGACACTTCTCTTTCTTTCACTTTTCTCTCTCTCTCTCTCTCTCTATTTTTCTCTTGTTCCTCTTTCTGTTTCTCTCCTCCCTTTCTCTTTCTGTCTTTCTCTCCCCTCCCCCTCTCCTTTTTACAGCAGCTTTTGACAGGTAAGAAGTTTTGGGAGAGTGACGAAGCCCCAAAAGGGATCTTCCTGGACCAGTGGAGGGGCGGTGCATGGGGGGCCACAGGTAAGCTCGAGAGTGAGCCCAGCCCCTGGAATGAAACACCAATGTGTCACCACACCAAGTCTTGAGTTTCCCAGACAAATATGTATGCGTTTGACAATAGGTCTCTTTTTCTTTCTCCTCGACCAGACCACTTGGTGTCTCAGCCAATCATGGTGTCTCATCGGCCGGGTGGGAGTTTCCATGGCGGTGGGGAGGTGGGCGGGTCAGTGATGTCACCGCGGTCAGAGAGCGGGGGCTTAGGAGTCAGTATGGTAGAATACGTCCTCTCCTCTTCTCCCGCCGAGAAACTGGACTCCTGCCTCCGTAAGGGACCTTTCGTAAGTAGCCTACCCTCATTTACACTCCCATCATTCAATTCCTATGTCTACATAGATCACTATCATCAATGCTGACCCACCTTCACCACTGGCAACCTGGACTCCTTGCGGCACTGGGTTATACTGCATACGTGGTCTCGTTTAGATCTCTGTCTCTCTGTCTCTCTGTCTCTCTCTGTCTCTCTCTTTAGATCTCTCTCTCTCTCTCTGTCTCTTTAGATCTCTCTCTCTCTCTCTCTGTCTCTTTAGATCTCTCTCTCTCTCTGTCTCTTTAGATCTCTCTCTGTCTCTCTCTCTCTCTAGATCTCGCTCTGTGTCTCGTTAGAGCTCTCTCTGTGTCTCTTTAGATCTCTCTCTCTGTCTCTTTAGATCTCTCTCTCTCTCTGTGTCTCGTTCGAGCTCTCTCTCTCTGTGTCTCGTTCGAGCTCTCTCTCTGTGTCTCGTTCGAGCTCTCTCTCTGTGTCTCATTCGAGCTCTCTCTCTCTGTGTCTCGTTAGAGCTCTCTCTCTCTCTGTGTCTTTTAGATCTCTCTCTCTCTGTGTCTCGTTCGAGCTCTCTCTCTCTGTGTCTCGTTCGAGCTCTCTCTCTCTGTGTCTCGTTCGAGCTCTCTCTCTCTGTGTCTCGTTCGAGCTCTCTCTCTCTCTGTGTCTCGTTCGAGCTCTCTCTCTCTCTGTGTCTCGTTCGAGCTCTCTCTCTCTGTGTGTCTCGTTCGAGCTCTCTCTCTCTGTGTCTCGTTCGAGCTCTCTCTCTCTGTGTCTCGTTCGAGCTCTCTCTCTCTGTGTCTCGTTCGAGCTCTCTCTCTCTGTGTCTCGTTCGAGCTCTCTCTCTCTGTGTCTCGTTCGAGCTCTCTCTCTCTGTGTCTCGTTCGAGCTCTCTCTCTCTGTGTCTCGTTCGAGCTCTCTCTCTCTGTGTCTCGTTCGAGCTCTCTCTCTCTGTGTCTCGTTCGAGCTCTCTCTCTCTGTGTCTCGTTCGAGCTCTCTCTCTCTGTGTCTCGTTCGAGATCTCTCTCTCTGTGTCTCGTTCGAGATCTCTCTCTCGGTGTCTCTTTAGATCTCTCTCTCTGTGTCTCTTTAGATCTCTCTCTCGGTGTCTCTTTAGATCTCTCTCTCTGTGTCTCTTTAGATCTCTCTCTCTGTGTCTCTTTAGATCTCTCTCTCTGTGTCTCTTTAGATCTCTCTCTCTCTGTCTCTTTAGATCTCTCTCTCTCTGTCTCTTTAGATCTCTCTGTCTCTTTAGATCTCTCTCTCTCTGTCTCTTTAGATCTCTCTCTCTCTGTCTCTTTAGATCTCTCTCTCTCTGTCTCTTTAGATATCTCTCTCTCTCTCTGTCTCTTTAGATATCTCTCTCTCTCTCTGTCTTTAGATCTCTCTCTCTCTCTGTCTTTAGATCTCTCGCTCTCTCTGTCTCTTTAGATCTCTCGCTCTCTCTGTCTCTTTAGATCTCTCGCTCTCTCTGTCTCTTTAGATCTCTGTGTCTCTGTCTTTTTAGATCTCTCTCTTGTTAAGGGATTTTTTATCAATGATGACTAATTCAATCAGGACTGACTAATCGGAATCCTATTATGTTACTGTATATGTACTAATCAGAATACTATTATGTTGCTGTATATGTATGAGTTTTCTTTCTTGATCCCAGTACTGAATATCATGTGTGTGAATGTGGTCAAGAGTTAGAACAATGACTGTCTGTTCCTTGGTAAAAATGAATTAACGATATCTTCAGACTGGCTAGAATGCTTATCTACACGAGAAGACCTTGGCTCGTAAATTATATTAAATTGGTAGGGAGACGGATGTGTGAAGGCTTGAGATACAGCCTTTGTACTGGAACGGAGATGGCACGGGTTGGTGCTGAAACTAAGGACGTAATTTTCAGTTTATAACCTGAGGTAAACTGTATCGTATTCAGTACTCTCGTGAATAAACTCTGCTGATTGACTTTAAGACTGGGCTCTGTCCATTATTATAGAATAAGGGTCTTACAAATCCTTATGAATTGACAGAGTGTTTCATTTTAATTGGGTGTTAAAACATAGAGCAATTTAATTCTTTTAACATCTCTCTGTGTCTCTTTAGATCTCTCTCTCTCTCTGTGTCTCTTTAGATCTCTCTCTCTGTGTCTCTTTAGATCTCTCTGTCTCTTTAGATCTCTCTCTCTCTCTGTCTCTTTAGATCTCTCTCTCTGTGTCTCTTTAGATCTCTCTCTCTGTGTCTCTTTAGATCTCTCTCTCTGTGTCTCTTTAGATCTCTCTCTCTGTGTCTCTTTAGATCTCTCTCTCTGTGTCTCTTTAGATCTCTCTCTCTGTGTCTCTTTAGATCTCTCTCTCTGTGTCTCTTTAGATCTCTCTCTCTGTGTCTCTTTAGATCTCTCTCTCTGTGTCTCTTTAGATCTCTCTCTGTGTCTCTTTAGATCTCTCTCTCTGTGTCTCTTTAGATCTCTCTCTCTGTGTCTCTTTAGATCTCTCTCTCTGTGTCTCTTTAGATCTCTCTCTCTGTGTCTCTTTAGATCTCTCTCTCTGTGTCTCTTTAGATCTCTCTTTGTCTTTAGATCTCTCTCTCTCTGTGTCTTTAGATCTCTCTCTGTGTGTCTTTAGATCTCTCTCTCTGTGTCTCTTTAGATCTCTCTCTCTGTCTCTTTAGATCTCTCTCTCTCTGTCTCTTTAGATCTCTCTCTCTGTCTCTTTAGATCTCTCTCTCTGTCTCTTTAGATCTCTCTGTCTCTTTAGATCTCTCTCTGTCTCTCTGTCTCTTTAGATCTCTCTCTGTCTCTTTAGATCTCTCTCTCTCTGTCTCTTTAGATCTCTCTCTCTCTGTCTCTTTAGATCTCTCTCTCTCTGTCTCTTTAGATCTCTCTCTCTGTCTCTTTAGATCTCTCTTAGATCTCTCTCTCTCTGTCTCTTTAGATCTCTCTCTCTGTCTCTTTAGATCTCTCTCTCTCTCTCTTTGTCTCTTTAGATCTCTCTCTGTCTCTTTAGATCTCTCTCTCTGTGTCTCTGTCTCTTTAGATCTCTCTCTGTCTCTCTGTCTCTTTAGATCTCTCTCTCTCTCTGTCTCTTTAGATCTCTCTCTCTCTCTCTCTCTGTCTCTTTAGATCTCTCTGTCTCTTTAGATCTCTCTCTCTCTGTCTCTTTAGATCTCTCTCTCTCTGTCTCTTTAGATCTCTCTCTGTGTCTCTTTAGATCTCTCTCTCTCTGTGTCTCTTTAGATCTCTCTCTCTCTGTCTCTCTCTCTCTCTGTCTCTTTAGATCTCTCTCTCTCTCTCTGTCTCTGTGTCTCTGTCTCTT
>NC_060181.1:11071752-11096752 GCF_021184085.1 Oncorhynchus gorbuscha | reverse complement strand
GCCCACCATGGGTCTGTTCGACTACAGCAACCAACAACAGGTGTGTGTGTGATGACCACCATGGACCCCTCTACTACAGCAACCAGCAGAGGTGTATGTGTGTATATACTAAGTGTGTGACTGTGAGCATAATGTGTGTGTATATCATGTGACCTGTGTGTTTGTATCATGTGACCTGTGTGTTTGTATCATGTGACCTGTGTGTTTGTATCATGTGACCTGTGTGTTTGTATCATGTGACCAGTGTGTGTGTGTCATGTGACCTGAGTGTGTGTGTGTCATGTGACCTGAGTGTGTGTGTGTCATGTGACCTGTGTGTGTGTGTGTGTCATGTGACCTGTGTGTGTGTGTGTGTCATGTGACCTGTGTGTGTGTGTGTGTCATGTGACCTGTGTGTGTGTCATGTGACCTGTGTGTGTGTCATGTGACCTGTGTGTGTGTCATGTGACCTGTGTGTGTGTCATGTGACCTGTGTGTGTGTCATGTGACCTGTGTGTGTGTCATGTGACCTGTGTGTGTGTGTGTGTGTCATGTGACCTGTGTGTGTGTGTGTGTGTCATGTGACCTGTGTGTGTGTGTGTGTGTGTCATGTGACCTGTGTGTGTGTGTGTGTGTGTCATGTGACCTGTGTGTGTGTGTGTGTGTGTGTCATGTGACATGTGTGTGTGTGTTATTATTATTATTATATTGTCATGTGTCATGTGTGTGTGTGTGTGTGTCATGTGACCTGTGTGTGTCATGTGACCTGTGTGTGTGTGTGTGTGTGTCATGTGACCTGTGTGTGTGTGTGTGTGTGTCATGTGACCTGTGTGTGTCATGTGACCTGTGTGTGTCATGTGACCTGTGTGTGTCATGTGACCTGTGTGTGTGTGTGTCATGTGACCTGTGTGTGTGTGTGTCATGTGACCTGTGTGTGTGTGTGTCATGTGACCTGTGTGTGTGTGTGTCATGTGACCTGTGTGTGTGTGTGTCATGTGACCTGTGTGTGTGTGTGTCATGTGACCTGTGTGTGTGTGTGTCATGTGACCTGTGGGTACAGTGCCTTCGGAAAGTATTCAGACCCCTTGAATTTTTCAACATTTTGTTACATTACAGCCTTGTTCTAATATGGGTTAAATAAATAAAAATATCATCAATCTAAACACAATACCCCATAATGACAAATGCCATTGCAAATGTATAATAAAAAATTTAAAAAACATACTTTATTTACATAAGTATTCAGTCCCTTTGATATGAGAATTGAAATGGAGCTCAGGTACTTCCTGTTTCCATTGATCATCCTTGAGATGTTTCTACAACTTGATTGGAGTCCACCTGTAGTAAATTCAATAGATTGGAATGATTTGGAAAGGCACACACCTGTCTATATAAAGTCCCACAGTTGACAGTGCATGTCAGCACAAAAACCAAGCCATGAGGTCGAAGGAATTATCTGTAGCGCTCTGAGACAGGATGGTGTCGAGACACAGACCTGGGGAATGGTACCAAAACATGTCTGCAGCATTGAAGGTCCCCAAGAACACAGTGGCCTCCATCATTCTGCAGCATTGAAGGTCCCCAAGAACACAGTGGCCTCCATCATTCTGCAGCATTGAAGGTCCCCAAGAACACAGTGGCCTCCATCATTCTGCAGCATTGAAGGTCCCCAAGAACACAGTGGCCTCCATCATTCTGCAGCATTGAAGGTCCCCAAGAACACAGTGGCCTCCATCATTCTGCAGCATTGAAGGTCCCCAAGAACACAGTGGCCTCCATCATTCTGCAGCATTGAAGGTCCCCAAGAACACAGTGGCCTCCATCATTCTGCAGCATTGAAGGTCCCCAAGAACACAGTGGCCTCCATCATTCTGCAGCATTGAAGGTCCCCAAGAACACAGTGGCCTCCATCATTCTGCAGCGTTGAAGGTCCCCAAGAACACAGTGGCCTCCATCATTGTTAAATGGAAGAAGTTTGGAACCACCAAGACTCTTCCTAGAACTGGCCACAGCAGGGACTGGGAGACTAGTCAGGATCGAGGCAAAGATGAACGGAACAAAGTACAGAGAGATCCTTGATGAAAACCTGCTCAGGACCTCAGACTGGGGCAGAGGTTCACCTTCCAACAGGACAATGACCCTAAGCACACAGCGAAGACAATGCAGCAGTGGCTTCAGGACAAGTCTCAGAATGTCCTTGAGTGGCCCAGCCAGAGCCCGGACTTGAACCTGATCGTACATCTCTGGAGAGACCTGAACATATCTGTGCAGCGATGCTCCCCATCCAACCTGACAGAGCTTGAGAGGATCTGCAGAGAAGAATGGGAGAAACACCCCAAATACAGGTGTGCCAAGCTTGTAGCATCGTACCCAAGAACACTCAAGGTTGTAATCACTGCCAAAGGTGCTTCAACAAAGTACTGAATAAAGGGTCTGGGGTCTGAATACTTATGTAAATATGATATTAGATTTTTTTTTTTTTAATAATAAAAATAAATTTGCATTTTTCTAAACCTGTTTTTGCTTTCTCATTATTGGGTATTGTGTGTAGATGGGTGAAAAAAACAACAATTTCATCCATTTTAGAATAACATTACATTACATTTAAGTCATTTAGCAGACGCTCTTATCCAGAGCGACTTACAAATTGGTGCATTCACCTTATGACATCCAGTGGAACAGTCACTTTACAATAGTGCATCTAAATCTTAAGGGGGTGAGAGGGATTACTTATCCTATCCTAGGTATTCCTTAAAGAGGTGGGGTTTCAGGTGTCTCCGGAAGGTGGTGATTGACTCCGCTGTCCTGGCGTCGTGAGGGAGTTTGTTCCACCATTGGGGGGCCAGGGCAGCGAACAGTTTTGACTGGGCTGAGCGGGAGCTGTACTTCCTCAGTGGTAGGGAGGCGAGCAGGCCAGAGGTGGATGAACGCAGTGCCCTTGTTTGGGTGTAGGGCCTGATCAGAGCCTGGAGGTACTGAGGTGCCGTTCCCCTCACAGCTCCGTAGGCAAGCACCATGGCTGTAACGTGGAAAAGTCAAGGGGTCGGACTACTTTCCGAATGCACCGTATATAATATAACCTGTATATAATATAACATCTGTGTGTGTGTGTGTGTGTGTGTGTGTGTGTGTGTGTGTGTGTGTGTGTGTGTGTGTGTGTGTGTGTGTGTGTGTGTGTGTGTGTGTGTGTGTGTGTGTGTGTGTGTGTGTGTGTGTGTGTGTGTGTGTGTGTGTGTGTGTGTGTGTGTGTGTGTGTGTGTGTGTGTAATATAACCTGTGTGTGTGTGTGTGTGTGTGTAATATAACCTGTGTGTGTGTGTGTAATATAACCTGTGTGTGTGTGTGTGTAATATAACCTGTGTGTGTGTGTGTGTGTATAATATAACGTGTGTGTGTGTGTAATATAACCTGTGTGTGTGTGTGTGTATAATATAACCTGTGTGTGTGTGTGTGTAATATAACCTGTGTGTGTGTGTGTGATATAATGTGTGTGTGTGTGTGTGTGTGTGTAATATAACCTGTGTGTGTGTGTGTGTGTGTGTGTGTGTGTGTGTGTGTGTGTGTGTGTGTGTGTGTGTGTGTGTGTGTAATATAACCTGTGTGTGTGCGTATGTGTGTGTAATATAACCTGTGTGTATAATATAACCTGTGTGTGTGTGTAATATAACCTGTGTGTGTGTGTGTGTATAATATAACCTGTGTGTGTGTGTGTAATATAACCTGTGTGTGTATAATATAACCTGTGTGTGTGTGTGTGTGTGTAATATAACCTGTGTGTGTGTAATATAACCTGTGTGTGTGTAATATAACCTGTGTGTGTGTAATATAACCTGTGTGTGTGTAATATAACCTGTGTGTGTAATATAACCTGTGTGTGTGTGTGTGTGTGTGTAATATAACCTGTGTGTATAATATAACCTGTGTGTGTATAATATAACCTGTGTGTGTAATATAACCTGTGTGTGTGTAATATAACCTGTGTGTGTAATATAACCTGTGTGTGTAATATAACCTGTGTGTGTAATATAACCTGTGTGTGTAATATAACCTGTGTGTGTGTGTGTATAATATAACCTGTGTGTGTAATATAACCTGTGTGTGTGTGTGTGTATAATATAACCTGTGTGTGTGTGTGTGTGTATAATATAACCTGTGTGTGTAATATAACCTGTGTGTGTGTGTGTATAATATAACCTGTGTGTGTAATATAACCTGTGTGTGTGTAATATAACCTGTGTGTGTGTGTATAATATAACCTGTGTGTGTGTAATATAACCTGTGTGTGTAATATAACCTGTGTGTGTGTGTATAATATAACCTGTGTGTGTGTAATATAACCTGTGTGTGTAATATAACCTGTGTGTGTAATATAACCTGTGTGTGTAATATAACCTGTGTGTGTATATATAACCTGTGTGTGTAATATAACCTGTGTGTGTAATATAACCTGTGTGTGTGTAATATAACCTGTGTGTGTGTGTGTATAATATAACCTGTGTGTGTAATATAACCTGTGTGTAATATAACCTGTGTGTGTGTGTGTATAATATAACCTGTGTGTGTAATATAACCTGTGTGTGTGTAATATAACCTGTGTGTAATATAACCTGTGTGTGTGTAATATAACCTGTGTGTGTGTAATATAACCTGTGTGTGTGTAATATAACCTGTGTGTAATATAACCTGTGTGTGTGTAATATAACCTGTGTGTGTAATATAACCTGTGTGTGTGTAATATAACCTGTGTGTAATATAACCTGTGTGTGTGTGTGTATAATATAACCTGTGTGTGTAATATAACCTGTGTGTAATATAACCTGTGTGTGTGTGTGTATAATATAACCTGTGTGTGTGTAATATAACCTGTGTGTGTGTAATATAACCTGTGTGTGTGTAATATAACCTGTGTGTGTGTATAATATAACCTGTGTGTGTAATATAACCTGTGTGTGTGTAATATAACCTGTGTGTAATATAACCTGTGTGTGTGTAATATAACCTGTGTGTGTGTAATATAACCTGTGTGTGTGTAATATAACCTGTGTGTGTGTGTGTGTGTGTAATATAACCTGTGTGTGTGTAATATAACCTGTGTGTGTGTAATATAACCTGTGTGTGTGTGTGTGTAATATAACCTGTGTGTGTATAATATAACCTGTGTGTGTGTGTGTGTAATATAACCTGTGTGTGTGTAATATAACCTGTGTGTGTGTAATATAACCTGTGTGTGTGTAATATAACCTGTGTGTGTGTAATATAACCTGTGTGTGTGTAATATAACCTGTGTGTGTGTAATATAACCTGTGTGTGTGTAATATAACCTGTGTGTGTGTAATATAACCTGTGTGTGTGTAATATAACCTGTGTGTGTGTGTAATATAACCTGTGTGTGTGTGTAATATAACCTGTGTGTGTGTAATATAACCTGTGTGTGTGTAATATAACCTGTGTGTGTGTATAATATAACCTGTGTGTGTGTGTGTGTGTAATATAACCTGTGTGTGTAATATAACCTGTGTGTGTGTAATATAACCTGTGTGTGTGTGTAATATAACCTGTGTGTGTGTAATATAACCTGTGTGTGTGTAATATAACCTGTGTGTGTGTAATATAACCTGTGTGTGTGTAATATAACCTGTGTGTGTATAATATAACCTGTGTGTGTAATATAACCTGTGTGTGTTATATAACCTGTGTGTGTTATATAACCTGTGTGTATAATATAACCTGTGTGTATAATATAACCTGTGTGTGTAATATAACCTGTGTGTATAATATAACCTGTGTGTGTGTGTGTGTTATATAACCTGTGTGTGTAATATAACCTGTGTGTGTGTGTGTGTTATATAACCTGTGTGTGTAATATAACCTGTGTGTGTAATATAACCTGTGTGTGTAATATAACCTGTGTGTGTAATATAACCTGTGTGTATAATATAACCTGTGTGTGTAATATAACCTGTGTGTATATTATAACCTGTGTGTGTAATATAACCTGTGTGTATAATATAACCTGTGTGTATAATATAACCTGTGTGTGTAATATAACCTGTGTGTATAATATAACCTGTGTGTGTAATATAACCTGTGTGTGTAATATAACCTGTGTGTATAATATAACCTGTGTGTGTATAATATAACCTGTGTGTATAATATAACCTGTGTGTATAATATAACCTGTGTGTATAATATAACCTGTGTGTGTAATATAACCTGTGTGTATAATATAACCTGTGTGTGTTATATAACCTGTGTGTATAATATAACCTGTGTGTATAATATAACCTGTGTGTGTAATATAACCTGTGTGTGTGTGTGTGTGTGTAATATAACCTGTGTATAGGTGTTCCAGAGACCCAGTGCTCTAGCAGCCCAACAGCAGCAGTATGCCTTGGCAGCAGCACAGCAATCTCACATTGGTAAGAGACAGCGAGAATGTGAGTTGTTTTGCAGGTGAAAGACATTTTTGGGTGATGTTTTATTCAGCGATGCAAAGTTGTTCTTGGACTAGTTGTGTATCTTACGTCTGGCACAAATAGCATATAAACGTGTAACCGATAGTTATGGGTGAAAAAATAAATAATTATCTGTTTAAACAGTTAGGACTTAATTACATTTTAGAACAATAGTGATGAAGAATTGTGGGTAGTCTCCCCTCAGGGAGTCAAGTCAGACACAGAGTACAACATATACGTTTGGAAATGATTAGTTTATTAGTATTTGGAAAGATTTCATACCCCTCTTTACACATTTTGTTACGTTTAGAGATTTTAGTGACCAAAATGATCACGGTTATCAGTATTATTGAAACGTTAAAGTACTGATAAACGGAAATAATTTCACCACGTTTTATATGGAAAATCAACAAACAACAAATATAATTAGCAGCACTAATGCACTTGTGTTTTTTGTTGTTGAATGTTCTGTAGACAGGGTGACTTATCTTCGATTTAAGTTTCCCTCGGCACTCTTGTAAAACCCCAAAATTACGACCACATTTCAGATTTGGGACATTTATATAGACAGGTGTGTGCCTTTAAAAAAATAAAATAATGTCCAATCAGTTGAATTTGGACTGGACTTGGCACCAATAATTACTTTCATTACACCAGATGCATGTCCTTGAATGTATTACCTCGCACACAGACATTATAAGATCATTTGGTAGCTAATGGCAGCCAGCAGTGAGCTAGCTGGAGTAGCTCAAACTGTGCAAGTTTAGTCTCCATGAGACGCCATCATAACCTCCTCACTGGGCTTCAAATGCCCTAATTGAGTCTTCACATCTGAATGATGGATGTCACGTGATCAATGGCTTTGTCAATATACAGTCATTTGTACACTCACAAATTGCTGCCGCCTGGTATTGTGACGCCATGATTTCCATGGTAACATAGAATGTTCGTTCAAATGATGTTCACTGATGTGGCTCATGCAATTAAAATAAATGTTTTGACAGTTGAGCTGAATCGACAAATCATTGCACATATTTTTTACTTCCTGCTTTGTTGCTATGGGTACACTCACAATGGCCACCAGTCCCACCCATTATGTCATCATTGACTTGAATGTGGACGGCTGTGGCACTCCTTGTCTTTCAATGGCAGCACAGGCAGACAGGAGGAGAAAATGTGTGTCTGGCTGGCCAATTACCGTCAACCAAAACAATTCCACGACCGTCGGGCAGCTCTAGTCTCTGTTTCTCTGTGATCTCTATGTACGTGTCTTTTCAGGTTTGGCTCAAGCGTTTGTTTCCAACCCTTACATCATCAGTACCGGTCCGTCTGGAACCGACCCCTACGCTGCTGGACTGGCGGCTGCTGCAACACTGGGTAAGACACACACACACACACACATCTGCCATTTTGTTATTTAATATCCCCTGTACTATGGGAATATGATGACAGTCCAGCATGCATACATTTTTCTACATGGCTGGTCCCAGGAATCTAACCTGCTGTCTTGACTTTGCAACCTCCATCCTGTACCAACTAACTTATTGTGTGTGTTCAGGCCCAACGGTGATGCCTCCTCAGTACTACGGGGTGACTCCCTGGGGAGTGTATCCAGCCAATCTGTTCCAGCAACAGGCTGCGGCCGCCAACAACTCAGCCAATCAACAGGCTCAAGGACAGAACCAGCACAACCAACAACAGGTCAGTGGCGTCCTATTGGCTTGACCGCTCCTCATTAGGTAAAGCTACTGTCTGACTTCTTTTTGTTTGTTGCTTCAGTGCTCAGCGCTTTATGGTTGTGAGATTTACCACAAGTCCAGAGAAGTTATGCCCTCATGCACCTCCTAATGTCAGTGTGTGTTCATGGCGTTTTACTAAGTACAACACCTTGTGGAGTTAAACCAGCCCGCCACCGCGACTCAGCCTTTCCCATTGGCTCAGTCTCAGACCCTTCTGCCCTCCTATTGGCTAACCTTTATTTAACTCTAGGTGATGCGTGGGGAGGTAACCAGCGACCCCTGACCCCTAGCCAAGGTCAACAGGGTCAGCAGAACGACCAGCTGATCGCCGCCGCAGCAGTCAACTCGGCTCTCGCCTTCGGACAGGGGCTGGCTGCCGGCGTGCCTGGTGAGCAAGACATTTACTAACACATACACCTCGCCTGGTGAGCAAGACATTTACTAACACACACACACACACACACACACACACACACACACACACACACACACACACACACACACACACACACACACACACACAGACACACAGACACACAGACACACAGACACACAGACACACACACACACACAGACAGATTAACCCATGAGTTCCTCTCTGCAGGCTATCCCATGCTGGCTCCAGCTGCTTACTATGACCAGACGGGGGCGCTAGTGGTCAACACAGGATCTAGGGGCGGACCCGTACGCCTCATGGCCCCCGCAGGCTCAGTTATTATCTCTCCCTCCGCTGCACAAGCAGGTAACACACTCCTTCATTTACACTATCACTCACCCTAATACAGTATCTCTGTCACTCAGTCACCCTAATACAGTATCTCTGTCACTCAGTCACCCTAATACAGTATCGCTGTCACCCTAATACAGTATCTCTGTCACTCAGTCACCCTAATACAGTATCTCTGTCACTCAGTCATCCTAATACAGTATCTCTGTCACCCTAATACAGTATCTCTGTCACTCTGTCACCCTAATACAGTATCTCTGTCACTCAGTCACCCTAATACAGTATCTCTGTCACTCAGTCACCCTAATACAGTATCTCTGTCACTCAGTCACCCTAATACGGTATCTCTGTCACTCAGTCACCCTAATACGGTATCTCTGTCACTCAGTCACCCTAATACGGTATCTCTGTCACTCAGTCACCCTAATACGGTATCTCTGTCACTCAGTCACCCTAATACAGTATCGCTGTCACCCTAATACGGTATCTCTGTCACTGTCACCCTAATACAGTATCTCTGTCACCCTAATACGGTATCTCTGTCACTGTCACCCTAATACGGTATCTCTGTCACTGTCACCCTAATACGGTATCTCTGTCACTGTCACCCTAATACGGTATCCCTGTCACTGTCACCCTAATACAGTATCTCTGTCACCCTAATACAGTATCTCTGTCACTCAGTCACCCTAATACAGTATCTCTGTCACCCTAATACAGTATCTCTGTCACTCAGTCACCCTAATACAGTATCTCTGTCACCCTAATACGGTATCTCTGTCACTGTCACCCTAATACGGTATCTCTGTCACTGTCACCCTAATACAGTATCTCTGTCACCCTAATACAGTATCTCTGTCACTCAGTCACCCTAATACAGTATCTCTGTCACCCTAATACAGTATCTCTGTCACTCAGTCACCCTAATACAGTATCTCTGTCACTCAGTCACCCTAATACAGTATCTCTGTCACTCAGTCACCCTAATACAGTATCTCTGTCACTCAGTCACCCTAATACGGTATCTCAGTCAGTCACCCTAACACAGTATCTCAGTCACTCTAATACAGTATCTCAGTCACCCTAATACAGTATCTGTCACTCAGTCACTCTAATATGGTATCTCAGTCAGTCACCCTAACACGGTATCTCAGTCAGTCACCCTAACACGGTATCTCAGTCAGTCACCCTAATACAGTATCTCAGTCACCCTAATACAGTATCTCAGTCACTCAGTCACTCTAATATGGTATCTCAGTCAGTCTCCCCAACACAGTATCTCAGTCACCCTAACACAGTATCTCAGTCACCCTAACACAGTATCTCAGTCACCCTAACACAGTATCTCAGTCACCCTAACACAGTATCTCAGTCACCCTAACACAGTATCTCAGTCACCCTAACACGGTATCTCAGTCACCCTAACACAGTATCTCAGTCACCCTAACACAGTATCTCAGTCACCCTAACACAGTATCTCAGTCACCCTAATACAGTATCTCAGTCACCCTAACACAGTATCTCAGTCACCCTAATACAGTATCTCAGTCACTCTGTCACCCTAATACGGTATCAGCCCACCAAACTCTCACTTATGACAATTTATTTCTCTCTGCTCTCTCCTACCCTCTCTCCTTCCCTCTCTCCTTCCCTCTCTCTCCTACCCTCTCTCCTACCCTCTCTCCTACCCTCTCTCCTACCCTCTCTCCTACCCTCTCTCCTACCCTCTCTCCTACCCTCTCTCCTTCCCTCTCTTCTTCCCTCTCTCCAGTGGCGGCAGCAGCTGCAGGTGGCGGGACTAACGGTGGTATGGGAGGCGGGGCCAATGGTCCGTTCCGAGCCATGCAATCACAGCAGCCTCAGCAGCAGGGGGGAGGGGCTATGTCAGGAAACTCCTTTTATGGATCCTCTCTTAGCAACTCATCCCAGAGCTCCTCCCTCTTCTCTCAAGGTAGCCAATTGACGTACTGTGAGTGAAAAACTAAACGGGTGAATTGGCAGAGGTCGTTTCCAGGGCGACTACATTGGAGACGTTGCATGCTGTGTCATGGATTGGCCAGTCGTGCATCGGATTCCTATATCATGTGGTAGTTCATAGGTCAACAATCTGCCTTGGCTTTGTGAGATCTGGCAAGTGTCTGCAATGTAGTCGCCCTGGAACGTGACCAAGATGTGTTCAAATATGATTTTGTTTCGCATATAAACTCGGTGACAGAAGTAGATTAACAAAGGTGATTGGTTGTTTTCTCTACAGGCTCCGCCCAGCCGGGCCCCGGCTCCGCCTCTCTGGGGTTTGGTCAGAGCAACTCTTCACTCGGAGCGACGTTGGGCGGCTTTGGCACTGCAGGTGTGTGGGACTCAGTAGGCTGAATGGAGAGCAGGGGTGGGTTACCGTTATTCCGGTATCCGAACGAACGTTAGTATTCAGTTACTTGCGAGAATATTAATTTTGGACAAATAATAAAAAATGCTTATTTTAATGAAAGGGCTTTGTCTAAAATGTAATTATCTGTGAGATGTGTACATACAAGTACCATGCCATTAGAAATGTTAATGAATCAGCAGATTTGGCAGTTATTATGGGTGCGCCCCATTAAAAAACAAAACACTTTTCACCTGTGTAGCTTGTTATTGTGGGTCAATCATTTAACATTACATTTACATTTAAGTCATTTAGCAGACGCTCTTAACCAGAGCGACTTACAAATTGGTGCGTTCACCTTATGACATCCAGTGGAGCAGCCACTTTACAATAGTGCATCTAAATCTTTTAAGGGGGGGGGGGGTGAGAAGGATTACTTTATCCTATCCTAGGTATTCCTTAAAGCAGCATCAAAGCAGCACTACCGTCAGAGGCTTCATGTGTCGTAGAAATCAAATGGTATTAGTCATATGCTTCTTAAACAACCGGTTTAGACAAACTTACTTACGGGGCCTAACCAGAGAAATAATAGAAAAATAACACTGAATATACACACACACACACACAGTTGAAGTCGGAAGTTTTCATACACTTAGGTTGGAGTCATTAAAACTCAGTTTTTCACAATTCCTGACATTTAATCCCAGTAACAATGCCCTGTTTTTAGGTCAGTTAGGATCACCACTTTATTTTAGGAATGTTAAATGTCAGAATAATAGTAGAGAGAATGATTTATTTCGGCTTTTATTTCTTTCATCACATTCTCAGTGGGTCAGAAGTTTACATACACTCAATTAGTATTTGGTAGCATTGCCTTTAAATGATTTAACTTGGGTCAAACATTTAGGTAGCCTTCCACAAGCTTCTCACAATAAGTTGGGTGAATTTTGGCCCATTCCTCATGACAGAGCTGGTGTAACTGAGTCAGGTTTGTAAGGCCTCCTACCTCACACATGCTTTTTCAGTTTTGCTCGCAAATTTCCATGGGATAAAGGTCAGGGCTTTGTGATGGCCACTCCAATACCTTGACTTTGTTGGTGTTCTTCGGCCTGCAAGCCTCCCCCTTATTCCTCCAAACATAACGATGGTCGTTATGGCCAAAAAGTACGATCTTTGCCCCCATGTGCAGTTGCAAACCGAAGTCTGGCTTTTTTCATGGTGGTTTTGGAGCAGTGGCTTCTTCCTTGCTGAGTGGCCTTTCAGGTTATGTCGATATAGGACTCGTTTTACTGTGGATATAGATAATTTTGTACCTGTTTCCAACAGCATCTTCACAAGGTCTTTTGCTGTTCTTCTGAGATTGATTTGCATTTTTCGAACCAAAGTCTCTAGGAGACAGAACGCGTCTCCTTCCTGAGCGGGTTGACGGCTGCGTGGTCCCATAGTGTTTATACTTGCGTACCATTGTTTGTACAGATGAACGTGGTACCTTCAGGCGTTTGGAAATTGCTCCCAAGGATGAACCAGACTTGTGGAGATCTACATTCTTTCTGAGGTCTTGGTTGATTTCTTTGCTGGTGAAGTGGCTAGGCAACATAACCGATAATAAACAGTAACAGCAGTATACTGTAGGTAGGGGTGAAGGATATATAATAGACAGTAACAGCATTATACTGTAGGTAGGGGTAAAGTGACTAGGCAACTCTTGCGGCAGCTCTTGCCTTTAGCTCAGTGCAGATGTTGTTGCCTGTAATCCATGGCTTCTGGTTGGGAAATGTACGTACGTACGTACAAGACGTCGTCGATGCACTTATTAATGTGGTAAACTCCTCAATGCCATCGGATGAATCCCAGAAGATATTCCAATCTGTGCTAGCAAAACAGTCATGTAGCTTAGCATCCGCTTCATCGGACCAGTTTTTGGTCAGATTTGCCAAATGGAGGGAGAGCTTTCTATGCGAGTCTGTGTGAAGTGAAGGTGATCTGGAGGCTTTTTGCCTCTAGTTGCACAGGTGACATGCTGGTAGAAATGAGGTCAAATGGATTTCAGTTTTCCTGCATTTAAGTAACCGGCCACTAGGAGCGCCGCCTCTGAGTATTTTCTTGTTTGCTTATGGCCCAAAATAGCTCGTTGAGTCCGGTCTTAGTGCCATCATCAACTTGTGGTGGTAAATAGACAGCTACTAGAAATATAAACTATTTTAGTAAATATTATAGTCTAAACCTCGAGTCTTCCTTGATATTAGAGATTGCGCACCAGCTGATAACTGAGAGGCACCCCCCTCACCTGAGCTTTCCCGATGCTGCCGTGCTGTCCTGCCAATAGAAAAACCAGCTAGATTTATATTTACAATGTCCTTGTTTTGTCACGACTGAGAAACAGGATATTACAGGTCTTCAGATCAGTCTGGAATGGAACTCATCCGTTTATTCTCCAGTGATTGTACGTTCACCAATAGAACGGAGGGTTGAGGCGGTTTTTCCACTCTCTGTTGTTGTGTTGTCAGGTATCCCACACGCCGGCCTCTATTGCGCTGTCTCCTTCAAGTGTCGGGAATTTGGGCCTGGTCCGGAATAATTAATGTATTTTGCCTCTGACTCATTGAAGTAGAAGTACTCCTCCAAATCGAGGTTAGTTATCGCTGTTCGGGTGTCCAGAAGCTATTTTCGGTCATAGAAAATGATGGGGGAAACATTATGTACAAAAGATGTTAAGCTCAGCACAAAAAAACACACAAAATAGCGCAATTGGTCAGGAACCCGCAAAACGTACTCTATTCCCTCCAGTGCCATTCACCACCATTTTGAGTTCTAATCAATGCAAGATGAAATTACAATTACGCAATTAAGTTGGCTAAATGAGGAGTAGGCTACAGTGATTAACCAACAGGTAGGCTGTTGGTTAATATGGAGTTGTTTTAGACTTGTGGTCCTTCTGTAGCTCAGTTGGTAGAGCATGGTGCTTGTAATGCCAGGGTAGTGGGTTCGATCCCCCGGGACCACCCATACGTAGAATGTATGCACACATGACTGTAAGTCGCTTTGGATAAAAGCGTCTGCTAAATGGCATATATTAGATGAGGATGCAGCTAAATAGCCTGAATTAGCCTGGCTAGCTAGCTGGCTAACTAACTCCAGTCACGACAGACACTAGCAGATGAGATGATGGATAACTTAACGCAGCAACAGGTTTAACTTGCACAAGTCTCTCCATGTCAGACACACTGGCCCCTGCTCCTCTTGCGCCGGAAGCAACAGGTCTGAAACAACAAGCAGAGCGCTTCCTGAGTCACCCGACTAAGTCCCCATTGAAGTTTATTTTTTTACCTGTATTTTGACTCTTCAAATATCTTTTTTAATTTAAAAAACAACAACTTTTGACTCCCTTTTCTCCCTAATTTCATGGTTTCCAATTGCTAGTTACGGTCTTGTCTCATCTCTGAAACTCCCATATGGACTCGGGAGAGGCGAAGGTCGAGAGCCGTGTGTCCTCCGAAACACAACCCAGCCAAGCCGCACTGCTTCTTGACACAACACACATCCAAACCGGAAGCCAGCCAGCACCAATGTGTTGGAGGAAACACCGTACACCTAGCGACCTGGTCAGCGTGCATTGCGCCCGGCCCACAGGAGTCGCTAGAGCGTGATGGGACAAGAACATCCCTGCCGGACAAACCCTCCCATAACCGGGACGACGCTGGGCCTATTGTGCCCCGCCCCATGGGTGTCCCGGTTGCGGCCGGGATCTATAGTTACTCGGGAGGACGACTGTTAGAATAATATCATTGTTTTTTCAGATAGTCGAAATACCTGTAAAAAATGAAATCATTTCAAATGCCCATCCCTAATGGCAATGATTCTCACTATTTCTGTTCAACTGTCTGAAGTTTTCTGACTTATCTATGAGTCTGTGTGTATAGCTCCCTCTACTGGTCAACGCTGTGTGTTAATGGTCTCTCTGTCTCCCTCCAGTGGCTAACTCCAGCGGTGGCAGCAGTTCTCGTCGTGACTCTCTGACTGGCACTAGTGACTTGTACAAACGCACGCAATCCAGCCTCACTCCCATCGGCCACGGGGGGTTCTACAACGGAACCCTGGGCTTTAGCTCCTCCCCCGGGCCAGTTGGAATGCCTCTGCCCAACCAAGGCCCCTCCCACTCCCTAACTCCACCCCCTTCTCTGTCCAATCACAGCTCCTCATCCAACCTTAACCTGGGTGAGTGACGAGGTCTATTGTTACCATGCTGACATAAAACTTGCAGTGTATTTTTGTGGTTATAACATTTTATCATGGTTTTTATTATGTCCAATCAGCACTAACCATCCCTCCTCTCTGAAACCCTCCCACAGGAGGTCTGACCAATGGCAGCGGTCGTTTCATATCTGCTGCCCCGGGGGCGGAGGCGAAGTATCGCAGCGCCAGTTCTGGCTCCTCCCTCTTCTCTCCCAGCAGCCAGCTCTTCCCGTCGTCACGGCTACGTTACGGAATGTCGGACGTGATGCCGTCAGGGCGGAGCCGGCTTCTGGAAGACTTCCGGAACAACCGCTACCCCAACCTGCAGCTGAGAGAGATTGCTGGGCACATCATGGAGTTCAGTCAGGACCAACACGGCAGCAGGTAGAGACACACATCATGGAGTTCAGGTAGAGAGACACACATCATGGAGATCAGGTAGAGAGAGACATCATGGAGTTCAGGTAGAGAGAGACATCATGGAGTTCAGGTAGAGACAGACACATCATGGAGTTCAGGTAGAGACAGACACATCATGGAGTTCAGGTAGAGACACACATCATGGAGTTCAGGTAGAGACACACATCATGGAGTTCAGGTAGAGAGAGACACACATCATGGAGTTCAGGTAGAGACACACACGCATCATGGAGTTCAGGTAGAGAGACACACACGCACCATGGAGTTCAGGTAGAGAGACACACACACATCATGGAGTTCAGGTAGAGAGACACACACACATCATGGAGTTCAGGTAGAGAGACACACACACACATCATGGAGTTCAGGTAGAGAGAGGCACACACATCATGGAGTTCAGGTAGAGAGACACACACACATCATGGAGTTCAGGTAGAGAGACACATGGAGTTCAGGTAGAGAGACACATGGAGTTCAGGTAGAGAGACGCACACACATCATGGAGTTCAGGTAGAGAGACACACATCATGGAGTTCAGGTAGAGAGACGCACACACATCATGGAGTTCAGGTAGAGAGACGCATGGAGTTCAGGTAGAGAGACGCATGGAGTTCAGGTAGAGAGACGCATGGAGTTCAGGTAGAGAGACGCATGGAGTTCAGGTAGAGAGACGCATGGAGTTCAGGTAGAGAGACGCATGGAGTTCAGGTAGAGACGCATGGAGTTCAGGTAGAGAGACGCATGGAGTTCAGGTAGAGAGACGCATGGAGTTCAGGTAGAGAGACGCATGGAGTTCAGGTAGAGAGACGCATGGAGTTCAGGTAGAGAGACGCATGGAGTTCAGGTAGAGAGACGCATGGAGTTCAGGTAGAGAGACGCATGGAGTTCAGGTAGAGAGACGCATGGAGTTCAGGTAGAGAGAGACGCATGGAGTTCAGGTAGAGAGAGACGCATGGAGTTCAGGTAGAGAGAGACGCATGGAGTTCAGGTAGAGAGAGACGCATGGAGTTCAGGTAGAGAGAGACGCATGGAGTTCAGGTAGAGAGAGACGCATGGAGTTCAGGTAGAGAGAGACGCATGGAGTTCAGGTAGAGAGAGACGCATGGAGTTCAGGTAGAGAGAGACGCATGGAGTTCAGGTAGAGAGAGACGCATGGAGTTCAGGTAGAGAGAGACGCATGGAGTTCAGGTAGAGAGAGACGCATGGAGTTCAGGTAGAGAGAGACGCATGGAGTTCAGGTAGAGAGAGACGCATCATGGAGTTCAGTTAGAGAGAGGCGCATCATGGAGTTCAGGTAGAGAGAGGCGCATCATGGAGTTCAGGTAGAGAGAGGCGCATCATGGAGTTCAGGTAGAGAGAGGCGCATCATGGAGTTCAGGTAGAGAGAGGCGCATCATGGAGTTCAGGTAGAGAGAGGCGCATCATGGAGTTCAGGTAGAGAGACGCGCATCATGGAGTTCAGGTAGAGAGAGGCGCATCATGGAGTTCAGGTAGAGAGAGGCGCATCATGGAGTTCAGGTAGAGAGAGCGCATCATGGAGTTCAGGTAGAGAGAGGCGCATCATGGAGTTCAGGTAGAGAGACGCGCATCATGGAGTTCAGGTAGAGAGAGGCGCATCATGGAGTTCAGGTAGAGAGACACATGGAGTTCAGGTAGAGAGACACATGGAGTTCAGGTAGAGAGACACATGGAGTTCAGGTAGAGAGACACACACATCATGGAGTCATGCCAGAACCAGCAGGGCAGCAGGTAGAGAGACGCACCTATAGCCATATTTAAAAAATGTCACAGCAATATAGCACAAACAATCTCATCATCCCTGCCCATTACCAAAGCCCTGGTACCAAACCTCCGACCTACTGTCTTTTATCATTATTGATTGAGTCCAGATGTTGTCTGCCCCCCCCTCCCCCTCTTCATTACCCTCCTCATCTCCCTCTCTCTCATCTCTTTCTCTCTCTTTTTATCCCTGTGAGTAAATATAGGAACATTTTAATTTGAGTGTTGTGAATCTCCAGGTTCATCCAGTTGAAGTTGGAGAGGGCCAGCTCAGCGGAGCGTCAGCTGGTGTTCAGTGAGATCCTCCAGGCTGCCTACCAACTCATGGTCCACGTCTTTGGAAACTACGTCATCCAGAAGTTCTTTGAGGTGTGTGTACACGGAGTATTAGTTATGCACCGATACCGATATCCAATACCCCCCCCCAAAAAAAAACGATACCGATATTTTCTAATTTTAGTGGCCTTTTAAATATTCTAGTACAGTTAAATAGTTAGACCCCCGTGTCCATGTGTGTGTTAAGGCAGTGCAAGAGGCGTCACTACAGTCCCTGGTTCGATTCTAGGCTGTATCACAATCTGGCTGTGATTGGGAGTCCCATAAGGTGGCGCACAATTGGCCCAGCGTCGTCCGGGTTTGGCCGGGATAGGCTGTCATTGTAAATAAGAATTTGTTCTTATCTGACTTGCCTAGTTAAATAAAGGTTACACACACACACACACACACACACACACACACACACACACACACACACACACACACACACACACACACACACACACACACACACACTGACCAAAACGTAATTTTGTTGTCATTTACGTATGTCCCCATTACCAGTGAAACATAATCCAACTCTATTTATGTCACTTACTTGCTGTGCTGTTTCGTTGTTCAGTCGTTTCATTCTCAACCAGGATTTCTATGGAACGCCGTTTGGGTCTTTGCGTGTCAAAAAAGATCTGCTATTTGACCAATCCGGACCTGAGTATGACTGCATGTCACATAGTAGTTGAACGCGGTCATACATGTGTAATGTAGTTATTACACATTGATTACACTGTCACTCGTATTCATATGTCACAACGATTCATTGATACGTTTGCTATGATGCTGTATGCTATGATGCTGTATGCTATGATGCTGTATGCTATGATGCTGTATGCTATGATGCTGTGATGCTGTATGCTATGATGCTGTATGCTATGATGCTGTATGCTATGATGCTGTATGCTATGATGCTGTATGCTATGATGCTGTATGCTATGATGCTGTATGCTATGATGCTGTATGCTATGATGCTGTATGCTATGATGCTGTATGCTATGATGCTATGATGCTGTATGCTATGATGCTGTATGCTATGATGCTGTGATGCTATGATGCTGTGATGCTATGATGCTGTGATGCTGTATGCTATGATGCTATGATGCTGTATGCTATGATGCTATGATGCTGTATGCTATGATGCTGTATGCTATGATGCTATGATGCTGTATGCTATGATGCTGTATGCTATGATGCTGTATGCTATGATGCTGTATGCTATGATGCTGTATGCTGTGATGCTATGATGCTGTATGCTATGATGCTGTATGCTATGATGCTATGATGCTGTATGCTATGATGCTGTATGCTATGATGCTGTATGCTATGATGCTATGATGCTGTATGCTATGATGCTGTATGCTATGATGCTATATGCTATGATGCTGTATACTGTGATGCTATGATGCTGTATGCTATGAGGCTATGATGCTGTGATGCTGTATGCTATGATGCTGTATGCTATGATGCTATGATGCTGTATGCTATGATGCTGTATGCTATGATGCTGTATGCTATGATGCTGTATGCTATGATGCTGTATGCTGTGATGCTATGATGCTGTATGCTATGATGCTGTATGCTATGATGCTATGATGCTATGATGCTGTATGCTATGATGCTATATGCTATGATGCTGTATACTGTGATGCTATGATGCTGTATGCTATGAGGCTATGATGCTGTGATGCTGTATGCTATGATGCTGGTAAAGTTGTCTCGCGCACCTACAGTGCTGGTCATATAAAAAGCTAGCTAGCTCATGGATGCAAACAATGTTCTTCCCCAAAAACATAGTAAAACGACATAATCTATTTCAGTAGCTATCGTTAGCTAGCTAACTATATAGCTAGGTGTCATCATCTAAAATAATTTAAAAAATAATTTATAAGACAGTTCTTATTTCATTAATGGTGGTCGGACCCATCTATGTGAAGCGAGCCACAATAACGATTAGCCACAATAGTGGACTTTGTGTTTAGCCTTCAAAATAAAAGTGTGTCATTGACAGTGATGCAAATGAATAGAAATTACATTTACATTTACATTTAAGTCATTTAGCAGACGCTCTTATCCAGAGCGACTTACAAATAGTAGAATTATGCCATAATTGAATAGATCATGTTAAACGAGGTTGGAATGTTTTATATAAAATCAACAAAAGACAATCATTTGTTAATTTGACAACCTGTTGAAATCACACTGGATGTATTATACTTTAGAATTGCATTGGGAGGGAATAGTTATGAGGGAATAGTTATGAGGGAATAGTTATGAGGGAATAGTTATGAGGGAATAGTTATGAGGGAATACTTATGAGGGAATAGTTATGAGGGAATAGTTATGAGGGAATAGTTATGAGGGAATAGTTATGAGGGAATAGTTATGAGGGAATAGTTATGAGGGAATAGTTATGAGGGAATAGTTATGAGGGAATAGTTATGAGGAATAGTTATGAGGAATAGTTATGAGGGAATAGTTATGAGGAATACTTATGAGGGAATAGTTAAGGGAATAGTTATGAGGGAATAGTTATGAGGGAATAGTTATGAGGGAATAGTTATGAGGGAATAGTTATGAGGGAATAGTTATGAGGGAATAGTTATGAGGGAATAGTTATGAGGGAATAGTTATGAGGGAATAGTTATGAGGGAATAGTTATGAGGGAATAGTTATGAGGGAATACTTATGAGGGAATACTTATGAGGGAATACTTATGAGGGAATACTTATGAGGGAATAGTTATTTCACCGTACAGCCTTACCGATGGATTGGGGGTCAATGAAATGGGGTATCAGTCCACTCAGTAAGGATTGGGGGTCAATGAAATGGGGTATCAGTCCACTCAGTAAGGATTGGGGGTCAATGAAATGGGGTATCAGTCCACTCAGTAAGGATTGGGGGTCAATGAAATGGGGTATCAGTCCACTCAGTAAGGATTGGGGGTCAATAAAATGGGGTATCAGTCTACTCAGTAAGGATTGGGGGTCAATGAAATGGGGTATCAGTCTACTCAGTAAGGATTGGGGGTCAATGAAATGGGGTATCAGTCTACTCAGTAAGAATTGGGGGTCAATGAAATGGGGTATCAGTCTACTCAGTAAGGATTGGGGGTCAATTAAATGGGGTATCAGTCTACTCAGTAAGGATTGGGGGTCAATGAAATGGGGTATCAGTCTACCCCATGTCATTGATCCCCAATCCTTACTGAGTGGACTGATACCCCATTTCATTGATCCCCAACTAGACAAGTCAGTTAAGAACAAATTCTTATTTACGATGATGGCCTACTCCAGCCAAACCCAAATCCAGCCAAACCCTAACCTGGACAACTCTGGGCCAATTGTGCGCCGCCCTCTGAGACTCCCAATCACGGCCTGATACAGCCTGGATTCGAACCAGGTACTTTTAGTGACGCCTCTTGCACTGAGATGCAGTGCCTTAGACCGCTGCGCCACCTGGGAGCCCAAATCAACTGTTAAATCTAATGCTTCCCACAGTTGTGTCAAGTTGTCAGGGCGTGGACTCTACAAAGTGTCCCAAAGCGTTTCACAGGGACACTGGCCCACGTTGATTGAAATGCTTCCCACAGTTGTGTCAAGTTGGCTGGATGTCCTTTGGGTGGTGGACCCTTTCTTGATACACACAGAAAACTGTTGCCCGTGAAAAACCCAGCAGGGTTGAGTTCTAGACACAAACAGGTGCGCCTGGCACCTACTACCATACCCTGTTCAAAGACACCTACTACCATATCCTGTTCAAAGACACCTACTACCATATCCTGTTCAAAGGCACCTACTACCATATCCTGTTCAAAGACACCTACTACCATATCCTGTTCAAAGACACCTACTACCATATCCTGTTCAAAGGCACCTACTACCATATCCTGTTCAAAGGCACCTACTACCATATCCTGTTCAAAGACACAGGCACCTACTACCATATCCTGTTCAAAGACACAGGCACCTACTACCATATCCTGTTCAAAGGCACCTACTACCATATCCTGTTCAAAGACACAGGCACCTACTACCATATCCTGTTCAAAGGCACCTACTACCATATCCTGTTCAAAGGCACCTACTACCATATCCTGTTCAAAGACACAGGCACCTACTACCATATCCTGTTCAAAGGCACCTACTACCATATCCTGTTCAAAGGCACCTACTACCATATCCTGTTCAAAGACACAGGCACCTACTACCATATCCTGTTCAAAGGCACCTACTACCATATCCTGTTCAAAGACACCTACTACCATATCCTGTTCAAAGACACCTACTACCATTTCCTGTTCAAAGACACCTACATCTTGTGTCTTGCCCGTTCACCCTCTGAATGGCACACATACACAATCCATGTCTCAATTGTCTCAAGGTTTAAAAATCCTTCTATAACCGGTTTTCTCCACTTCATCTACACTAATTGAAGTGGATTTAACAAGTGACATCAATAAGGGGTCATAGCTTTCACCTGGGTTCACCTGGTCAGTCGGGTGTCCTTAATGTTTTGTGTATTTGCAGCACATGTGTTTGTATCAGACCTGTGTGTTGGTGGGGGGGGGTATTTAGTTGTTTGCCAGGTAGGTTCTCCAGAAGTTCTTTGAGTTGTCTGATTTGTAAACAGGCCTGTGTCTGTGTGTAAATTAGAGGTCGACCGATTATGATTTTTTTCAATGCCGATACCGATTATTGGAGGACCAAAAAAAAGTCGATACCAATTAATCGGCCGATTAAAAAAAAGAATAATAATTAAAAAATGTTTTTTTTTTTTCATAAAATAAAAGAATAATAATATATATATATTTTTAAATAAAAATGTATTTGTAATAATGGCAATTACTGAATGAACACTTATTTTAGCTTAATATAATACACCAATAAAAATCTATTTAGCCTCAAATAAATAATGAAACATGTTCGATTTGGTTTAAATAATGCAAAAACAAAGTGTTGGAGAAGAAAGTAAAAGTGCAATATGTGCCATGTAAAAAAGCTAACATTTAAGATCCTTGCTCCAGAACATATGAAAGTTGGTGGTTCCTTTTAACATGAGTCTTCAATATTCCCAGGTAAGAAGTTTTAGGTTGTAGTTATTATAGGACTTTTTCTCTCTATATCATTTGTATTTCATTAACCTTTGACTATTGAATGTTCTTATAGGCACTTTTAGTATTGCCAGTGTAACAGTATAGCTTCCGTCCCTCTCCTCGCCCCTACCTGGGCTCGAACCAGGAACACATCGACAACAGCCACCTTCGAAGCAGCGTTACCTATGCAGAGCAAGGGGAACTACTACTCCAAGTCTCAGAGCGAGTGACGTTTGAAACGCTATTAGCACGCACCCCGCTAACTAGCTAGCCATTTCACACCGGTTACACCAGCCTCATCTCGGGAGTTGATAGGCTTGAAGTCATAAACAGCTCAAAGCTTGAAGCACAGCGAAGAGCTGCTGGCAAAACGCACGAAAGTGCTGTTTGAATGAATGTTTATGAGCCTGCTGCTGCCTACCACCGCTCAGTCAGACTGCTCTATCAAATCATAGACTTAATTATAACATGATAACACACAGAAATACGAGCCTTTGGTCATTAAATGGTCGAATCTGGAAACTATCATCTCGAAAACAAAACTTTTATTTCAGTGAAATACGGAACCATTCGGTATTTTATCTAACGGGTGGCATCCATAAGTCTAAATATTCCTGTTACATTGCACAACCTTCAATGTTATGTCATAATTAAATTAGTTCACAATGAGCCAGGCGGCCCAAACTGTTGCATATACACTGACTCTGTGTGCAATGGACGCAAGAGAAGTGACACAATTTCACCTGGTTAATATTGCCTGCTAACCTGGATTTCTTTCAGCTAAATATGCAGGTTTAAAAATATATACTTCTGTGTATTGATTTTCAGAAAGGCATTGATGTTCATGGTTAGTTACAGTCGTGCAACGATTGTGCTTTTTTTCCACAAATGCGCTTTTGTTAAATCATCCCCCGTTTGGCGAAGTTGGCTGTCTTTGTTAGGAATAAATAGTCTTCACACAGTTCGCAACGAGCCAGGCGGCCCAAACTGCTGCATATTACCTGACTCTGTTGCAAGAGAAAGTGACACAATTTACCTAGTTAAAATAAATTGATGTTAGTTGGCAATATTAACTAAATATGCAGGTTTAAAAACATATACTTGTGTATTGATTTTAAGAAAGGCACTGATGTTTATGGTTAGGTTCACGTTGGAGCAACGATACGCACCGCATTGATTATATGCACACAGGACACGCTAGATAAACTAGTAATATCATCAACCATGTGTAGTTAACTCGTGATTATGACTGATTGTTTTTTATAAGATAAGTTTTTAATGCTAGCTAGCAACTTACCTTGACTTACTGCATTCGCGTAACAGGCAGGCTCCTCGTGGAGTACAATGAGAGGCAGGTGGTTAGAGCGTTGGACTAGTTAACTGTAAGGTTGCAAGATTGAATCCCCCGAGCTGACAAGGTGAAAATCTGTCGTTCTGCCCCTGAACAGGCAGTTAACCCACTGTTCCTAGGCCGTCATTGAAGATAAGAATGTGTTCTTAACTGACTTGCCTGGTTACATAAAGGTGTAAAATAATAATAATAATAATAATCTGCCAAATTGGTGTCCAAAAAAAACTATTTCCGATTGTTATGAAAACTTGAAATCGACCATTAATCGGTCGACCTCTAATGTAAATTGTTTGTGTTTTGCCAGCTACATCCAAACGTGTGTTAACTGTTCTCTCTCTCTTTGTCTGTCTGTCTCTCTCTCTCTCTCTGTCTCTGTGTGTCTGTGTCTCTCTCTCTCTCTCTCTGTCTGTGTCTCTCTGTCTCTGTCTCTCTCTCTGTCTGTCTCTCTGTCTGTGTCTCTGTCTCTCTCTGTGTCTCTGTCTCTGTCGCTCTCTCTCTCTGTCTGTGTCTCTCTCTGTCTCTCTCTGTGTCTC
>NC_060181.1:11049252-11069252 GCF_021184085.1 Oncorhynchus gorbuscha | reverse complement strand
ATCACTGAAACAAATGATCAAATAAGTAAGTAGAGAGGGAAAACACCTGCAGAGACACACACACACACACATCATCATCGCCCACAGGGGACAGGTGGGTCACCATGGTAACGGCAACAGCAGCCCAGCGGCAGCTATCTTTTATCCACTGACTAAATGTCATAATTAGCATAAAGCGAGTGTGTGTGTGTGTGTAGTGTGTGTAGTAGTGTGTGTAGTAGTGTGTGTAGTAGTGTGTGTGTGTGTGTGTGTGTGTGTGTGTGTGTGTGTGTGTGTGTGTGTGTGTGTGTGTGTGTGTGTGTGTGTGTGTGTGTGTGTGTGTGTGTGTGTTTTTAAAGAGAATATTGAGCCTGTGCTTTGACTGCTGGAGAAGACTACTACATTGTTGTTTATACAACACCCACTGGTTGTCTGTGGTTGTCTGTGGTTGTCTGTGGTTGTCTGTAGTTGTCTGTGGTCTCTTGGATTTCCACCTCTATTTTCCCTGTATGATTCATTCCTACCCATCAGATAGTCAGTTGTGTGAATGTTAGTGATTGTTTGTGTAGTTGGTTAAATAGGTCATCAGGAATGGGCTTTCATCTGTCTTTCACTGGTGTGTGTATAATGTGTGAGTGTGTGTGTGTGTGTGTGTGTGAACAAAGATTTGAAGGTGTAGGTTTGTGTGTATAAAGTGTGTGTGTCTCTCTGCAGGTGTAGGTTTGTGTGTATAAAGTGTGTGTGTCTCTCTGCAGGTGTAGGTTTGTGTGTATAAAGTGTGTGTGTCTCTCTGCAGGTGTAGGTTTGTGTGTATAAAGTGTGTGTGTCTCTCTGCAGGTGTAGGTTTGTGTGTATAAAGTGTGTGTGTTTCTCTGCAGGTGTAGGTTTGTGTGTATAAAGTGTGTGTGTCTCTCTGCAGGTGTAGGTTTGTGTGTATAAAGTGTCTCTCTCTGCAGGTGTTTGCCCTCTCCACCCACCCCTACGGCTGTAGAGTGATGCAGCGTATTCTAGAACACTGTCTTCCAGACCAGACCCTGTCCATTCTGGAGGAGCTGCACCAACACACGGAACAACTGGTGCAGGTAGCACACGCCCACTAGTTTCACCAGACATTTTGTTACCAAAAACTACTGATGTCAAGATGAGGACATTTGTCATCACACCGACCTTCCGTATCGTGGTTTAGGCTGAAAAATGGCTAGAACTTGAAACTTTGTGTAAACAAGTGTTCAGCTTCACCAAGTAGCTAACGTTAATGCAGAACTCTGTGTAATATAGCCGTTTCTCCCTTCTCTCTGTCTCTCTCTGCTAGGACCAGTATGGTAACTATGTGATCCAGCATGTGCTAGAACACGGCAGAGCGGAGGACAAGAGTAAGATCGTAGCTGAGATCAGAGGAAACGTACTGGGGCTCAGCCAACACAAGTTTGCCAGGTACACACACACACACACACACACACACACACACATCAATGAATCATATTGATTTAAAAAAACAAAAAAAACAATGTACACCTTCGTTTGTCACGAAGTTAGTTAACCCTCCCTCTCTCTGCAGTAATGTAGTGGAGAAGTGTGTGAGCCATGCGTCGCGTGCAGAGCGGGCTGTGTTGATAGACGAGGTGTGTAGCCTGACGGAGGGGCCCCACAGTGCCTTGTACACCATGATGAAGGACCAGTATGCCAATTACGTGGTGCAGAAAATGATTGACGTGGCCGAACCCACACAGAGAAAGATCATCATGCACAAGGTAGGTGTGAAGTAGTTTGAGCGACTGGTTTGAGCGACTGGTTTGGTTTGAGCGACTGGTGTGAAGTGGTTTGAGCGACTGGTGTGAAGTAGTTTGAGCGACTGGTGTGAAGTAGTTTGAGCGACTGGTGTGAAGTAGTTTGAGCGACTGGTTTGAGCGACTGGTTTGAGCGACTGGTGTGAAGTAGTTTGAGCGACTGGTTTGAAGACTGGTTTGAGCGACTGGTGTGAAGTAGTTTGAGCGACTGGTGTGAAGTAGTTTGAGCGACTGGTGTGAAGTGGTTTGAGCGACTGGTGTGAAGTGGTTTGAGCGACTGGTGTGAAGTGGTTTGAGCGACTGGTGTGAAGTGGTTTGAGCGACTGGTTTAGTTTGAGCGACTGGTGTGAAGTAGTTTGAGCGACTGGTTTGAGCGACTGGTGTGATGTAGTTTGAGCGACTGGTGTGAAGTGGTTTGAGCGACTGGTGTGAAGTGGTTTGAGCGACTGGTGTGAAGTGGTTTGAGCGACTGGTGTGATGTAGTTTGAGCGACTGGTGTGAAGTGGTTTGAGCGACTGGTGTGAAGTAGTTTGAGCGACTGGTTTGAGCGACTGGTGTGAAGTAGTTTGAGCGACTGGGGTGAAGTAGTTTGAGCGACTGGTTTGAAGTAGTTTGAGCGACTGGTGTGAAGTAGTTTGAGCGACTGGTGTGAAGTAGTTTGAGCGACTGGTGTGAAGTAGTTTGAGCGACTGGTTTGGAGTAGTTTGAGCGAGTTTTTATTTTGTATTTGACCTTTATTTGAACAGGTGCACCTTGTGCTGATTAAAAAGAATGATCATTCACAGTTGAACCTTGTGCTGGGAACAATAAAAGGCCACTATAAAATGTACAGTTTTGTCACACAACCCAATGCCACAGATATCTCTAGTTTTAAGGGAGCGTGCAACTGGCACTCTGACTACAGGAATGTCCACCAGAGCTGTTGACAGACAATTTAATGTTAATTTCTCGACCATAAACTGACTCCAACGTAGTTTTGGACAATTTGTAAATAAGAATTTGTTCTTAACTGACTTGCCTAGGTAAATCAAACTAAAGTGGTTGCTGTAATGGTGCTGTGCCCAGGCCTGAACCCTGATTGGTTTACATTCAAATGCATTTCTCAGGTACATCTTAGCTAGCTAGACAAGGAAGCCTTGAAATGGGGCGATTCATTATTAAGCTCACTATCCTTATGGAGTGGCAGCACAAGCTAATTTCCAGGCTTTTGGAATATTTTCTGAACCAACAATGATGGGCGCCGCTCACTTAAGCAGCCCGGGATCTAATTGGTCAGTCATGATGGGCGCCACCCACTTAAGCAGCCCGGGATCTAATTGGTCAGCAATGATGGGCGCCGCCCACTTAAGCAGCCCGGGATCTAATTGGTCATCCCCTGTAGATATCATGTTGTCTATTGCTAGCAAAGCATCCAGGACTTATTGTTCTCTCTCTAAATAGCCTAAAAGAAAAGCTTTGACTATGATTTCTATGATCATTCAGCATGTTTCCCCCTATAAGCATCCAGCCCAATAGCATTGTGAATAGGCCTAGAAGTACTTTGGAGAGAGCACGCTGAAATAAAATGGGGACTTAAATGCATCAATGATGACAATTCAGGCCAGCGTCTGAATTGATTTGTTGTGGCAGAGAGGAGGAAGTAGAACCCTTCAGGGATTTGACAGTTTTCCTGAATTAACCAGGTTCCCATTTACATAATCAGATTTTTTGTGTTAACGCAACGATTCCTCAGTTTGCCAAACGTCATCTGTTTTATGAATGACTTCTGATCATTCCAGCGTGCTGCAGACATTCAATCTATATTTTAACCCTTGATTTGTTTGAAGGGAGCATGAGTTTGTGTGTGAGAGATGGTACTTATTTCTGTCTGGCCATCTCTCCCCCCTCTCAGATCCGGCCCCACGTCTCCACTCTGAGGAAGTATACATATGGAAAACACATCCTGGCCAAGCTGGAGAAATACTACATGAAGAATGGAGTGGACCTGGGCCCTCTCTGTGGCCCTCCCAACGGCATCATGTAAACCTTTCTACCCTTTTCCGCACCTTAAACACTTGAGGACAAGACGGGGCCGACGGGAACGCGGGACGTGCTCAGTACATCACCTGCTGGGTTGGTGGAGGAACGGTGGTGATTCAACATGTCGGACCCTCTGTGTACAGCTGACGTTGTATTGGAATGTCACGTCTTTTATACCATAACCCCCCTACACCCTACATGAAAAATGACATGTTAACTACTACCCACACGCAACCTATTATTGCCTACCACCCGATGGTCTAAACCCTATACCCCCCCCCCTCTTTTCTCCTCCTAATGAGATCATGTAAACTGCTGCCCTACCTAATGACATGTAGAACCCTCTTTGCCTACTCCAACATCACTCCTTTTCCCCTCCTAATGAGATCATGTAAACTGCTGCCCTACCTAATGACATGTAGAACCCTCTTTGCCTACTCCAACATCACTCCTTTTCCCGTCCCACTCTTATCGCCATGGTAACCCATTGGTATGAGCCTGTGTCTAAACAGGAAGCCTTGGTTAGTTTTAGCCCGTCTCCCAACCAAGCCCTACCCTGCTGCAGGGAGGAGGGAAGGAGGGGGAGGTGAGATACGTCCCTACCCTGCTGCATGGAGGAGGGAGGAGGGAGGGGGAGGTGAGATACGTCCCTACACTGCTGCAGGGAGGAGGGAGGGGGAGGTGAGATATGTCCCTACACTGCTGCAGGGAGGAGGGAGGGAGAGGTGAGATATGTCCCTACACTGCTGCAGGGAGGAGGGAAGGGAGGGAGGGAGAGGTGAGATATGTCCCTACACTGCTGCAGGGAGGAGGGAAGGGGAGGTGAGATACGTCCCTACACTGCTGGAGGAGGGAGGGAGGGGGGTGAGAGTCCCTACACTGCTGGGAGATGAGATACGTCCCTACACTGCTGTCCCTACACTGCTGCAGGGAGGAGGGAGGGGGAGGTGAGATACGTCCCTACACTGCTGCAGGGAGGAGGGAGGGGGAGGTGAGATTCGTCCCTACACTGCTGCAGGGAGGAGGGAGGGGAGGCAGGGGGAGGTGAGATACGTCCCTACACTGCTGCAGGGAGGAGGGAGGGGGAGGTGAGATATGACCATACCCTGCTGCAGGGAGGAGGGAGGGGAGGCAGGGGGAGGTGAGATTCATCCCTACCTTGCTGCAGGGAGTAGGAGGTGAGATACGTCCCCACCCTTCGTTCCTTCTCCCTGTTTTTGTTTTTCTTTATTCGTCTTTTGGATAAACTAGAATCATTTCACGTTTTTGCTACTGCTGTGGCAATCACAGTTCTGTGTCGTATCGCTAGTATGGGATGGAACGTATTTAATTTGACTGAGTACCAAACCATAGTCCCATACACAAACACACAAGCCATGTGCTTACCAGCAAGTCATTTAACATGCGAGGTTAGTTTCCAGTCCTGCTTCTATCTATATATATATATAATATATATATATATAGTGCGTGTATACTTGGTGTAGAACTTTGCATATATATAAATATAAATAACTTTTTAGTTTTTCTGGTTTTTGATGTTGACTATCTATAATGTATCCTAGTGGTGAACACATTTCTGACTGTATAATTGTACATTTGTAAACCCTTGTAATGTAAAAGTGATTTATCACCCTTTTTGGTATCAGACGATATATATATGTATATCTATATATAAAAAAACTAAACGTTTAAAAAAAACTCTTAACTCTTGTGCATTTCGATGCATATTCTCACCTCCTTGTTTGTGACATATGAGTTGTTGTATATTGTAAATTGTAATATCAAATTTTGGTTTTGAAAAGTCCTTTCTATACTGCGTAGAACTTGTACAAAGCCCCCCCCACCTTAACAGAACTCACCACCTTAACAGAACTCACCACCTTAACAACAGAACTCACCACCTTAACAACAGAACTCACCACCTTAACAACAGAACTCACCACCTTAACAACAGAACTCACCACCTTAACAACAGAACTCACCACCTTAACAACAGAACTCACCACCTTAACAACAGAACTCACCACCTTAACAACAGAACTCACCACCTCAACCCCATCCACCGAACTACACTGCAGACGCTCCCTGTCCGTTTACTAAACGTCCATTACGCCACAGTTAACACTGAAGTCAACGAGACATGGTACACCAACATGTCAGTAGTGAAGCGACTCTTTTATGATTTGTTTTATTTTTTACACAAGTCTATTTAAATTACAGAGAGTGAGACATGGCATCTGACTGAAGCGTCAACAGCTGATAGTGGACACCGGGTTTCCGCCTGTTCTGTAGCAGTCAAAACATTACAGAACACACGTGAGATGTTTACAGTGTAGTTTGGGGGTTGTAACCGCCACCACAGGACACACTGTTAGCAGTCTGCTTGTGTTTTTGTATTTTTAGATATTTTATAGGAATGCTTTCCCCTTGTCTAAGGGTAATGGATGGGGTGGGGGGGGCGATGAGTTTAAAGGTTGACTCAGTGACATGACGTCAGACACACCGGGGCGACTTCCCGGCTGGCAGACATCAACAACGTCCTATTTCATATCTGCCAAGACTACCACTATTGGTTCCTCTCTTGATGCGTGACGCCCACATTGAGAAGAGCGGTCAGTGGCGGTCTCTCGGGATATAATATATGACTTGTGTTGTTACTGATGTCTGGAAGCAGGAAGTAGACACGCTGTGTACCGTGTCATATGTCTGAGTCTACCTCGAACCCCTCTGCTCTCCTCAGCGTACAGTGAAACCGTGGGTTGTACAGAAGACGGCAGCAGCGTGGTGTACCTTTAATAATAGTCCTGTAAAAGTGATGTATCATAATGTGCCCCGGTAAAGGCCGGGCGTCGCCTGTCTCGCCGTCCGTAACCAGGACTATTGCGGTGGGAGGCGGCATGTGTACATTTTGAAGTGGCGAACCTTGTGTATCTGAATAGGAGCATCTTCTGTAACCATAATGTGTATAGTTCTAACAGAAACCTGTGTGTGTGCTTGTTGCCTGGACAACTATTGTTTTTGTATCTCCTGTTGTAGATTGTCTCTCTAAACAATGATGTGTGATTATTTTTTATTTTGAAACAAAACTGAACACAAAAAAACCTGTTGTTTTGGAGTGTTTTTGTTGTTGTTGATGTTTGTCTTTGATTTATGTTGGGTAACACACAGAGTAGTTGATTTATGTTGGGTAACACACAGAGTAGTTGATTTATGTTGGGTAACACAGAGTAGTTGAATTATGTTGGGTAACACACAGAGTAGTTGATTTATGTTGGGTAACACACAGAGTAGTTGATTTATGTTGGGTAACACACAGAGTAGTTGATTTATGTTGGGTAACACACAGAGTAGTTGATTTATGTTGGGTAACACACAGTAGTTGATTTATGTTGGGTAACACACAGAGTAGTTGATTTATGTTGGGTAACACACAGTAGTTGATTTATGTTGGGTAACACACAGAGTAGTTGATTTATGTTGGGTAACACACAGAGTAGTTGATTTTGATAATCATCCTCACTACATCTGAGAATGCAGAATCACTTATCACCTTAAAATCAGTACTAGTAAGATAAGTGTTTTACTGAGGAAAGACTTACACACCCCCGGGTTGTACGGGGTTTTTTTTTTTTGCCCAAGCGTAAAACAGATTGAAATAGCCAACTCGCCAAGCTTTGATTATTTGAATCAGCTGTGTAGTGCTCGGGCAAAATCCAAAACATGCACCCAGGGGTGGCCCCAGGAAAAGTTTTGGGGAAACCAAACCAAATTGTATTTGTCACATACACATGGTTAGCAGATGTTATTGGTCACATACACATGGTTAGCAGATGTTATTGGTCACATACACATGGTTAGCAGATGTTATTGGTCACATACACATGGTTAGCAGATGTTATTGGTCACATGGTTAGCAGGTTTTACATTGGCAGATGTTATTGGTCACATACACATGGTTAGCAGATGTTATTGGTCACATACACACATGGTTAGCAGATGTTATTGGTCACATACACATGGTTAGCAGATGTTAATGGTCACGTACACATGGTTAGCAGATGTTATTGGTCACATACACATGGTTAGCAGATGTTATTGGTCACATACACATGGTTAGCAGATGTTATTGGTCACATGGTTAGCAGGTTTTATTGGTCACATGGTTAGCAGATGTTATTGGTCACATACACATGGTTAGCAGATGTTAATGGTCACATACACATGGTTAGCAGATGTTAATGGTCACATACACATGGTTAGCAGATGTTATTGGTCACATACACATGGTTAGCAGATGTTAATGGTCACATACACATGGTTAGCAGATGTTATTGGTCACATACACATGGTTAGCAGATGTTATTGGTCACATACACATGGTTAGCAGATGTTATTGGTCACATACACATGGTTAGCAGATGTTAATGCGAGTGTAACAAAATGTTCCGACAATGCAGTAATAACCAACGAGTAATCTCACCTAACAATTTCACAACAACTACATTATACACACGTGTAAAGGGATAAAGAATATGTACATAAAGATATATGAATGAGTGATGGTACAGAACGGCATAGGCAAGATGCAGTAGATGGTATAGAGTACAGTATAGAGTAATGTAGGGTATGTAAACATTATATTAAGTGGCATTGTTTAAAGTGGCTAGTAATACATTTTTTACATACATTTTTCCATCAATTCCCATTATTAAAGTGGCTGCAGTTGAGTCAGTATTTTGGCAGCAGCCACTCAATGTTAGTGGTGGCTGTTTAACAGTCTGATGGCCTTGAGATAGAAGCTGTTTTTCAGTCTCTCGGTCCCAGCTTTGATGCACCTGTACTGACCTCGCCTTCTGGATGATAGCAGGGTGAACAGGCAGTGGCTCGGGTGGTTGTTGTCCTTGATGATCTTTATGGCCTTCCTGTGACATCGGGTGGTGTAGGTGTCCTGGAGAGCAGGTAGTTTGCCCCCGGTGATGCGTTGTGCAGACCTCACTACCCTCTGGAGAGCCTTACGGTTGTGGGCGGAGCAGTTGCCGTACTAGGCGGTGATACAGCCCGACAGGATGGTCTCGATTGTGCATCTGTAAAAGTTTGTGAGTGTTTTTGGTGACAAGCCGAATTTCTTCAGCCTCCTGATGTTGAAGAGGCGCTGTGCTGCGCCTTCTTCACCACGCTGTCTGTGTGGGTGGACCAATTCAGTTTGTCCGTGATGTGTACGCCGAGGAACTTAAAACTTACTACCCTCTCCACTACTGTCCCGTCGATGTGGATAGGGGGGTGCTCCCTCTGCGGTTTCCTGAAGTCCACGACCATCTCCTTTGTTTTGTTGCTGTTGAGTGTGAGGTTATTTTCCTGACATCACACTCCAAGGGCCCTCACCTCCTCCCTGTAGGCCGTCTCGTCGTTGTTGGTAATCAAGCCTACCACTGTAGTGTCGTCTGCAAACTTGATGATTGAGTTGGAGGCGTGCATGGCCACGCAGTCGTGGGTGAACGGAGTACAGGAGAGGGCTCAGAACGCACCCTTGTGGGGCCCCAGTGTTGAGGAACAGCGGTGTGGAGATGTTGTTACCTACCCTCACCACCTGGGGGTGGCCCGTCAGGAAGTCCAGGACCCAGTTGCACAGGGTGGGGTGGAGACCTGGGATCTCGAGCTTGATGACGAGTTTGGAGGGTACTATGGTGTTAAATGCTGAGCTGTAGTCGATGAACATCATTCTCACATAGGTATTCCTCTTGTCCAGATGGGTTAGGGCCGTGTGCAGTGTGGTTGCGATTGCGTTGTCTGTGGACCTTTAGGGGTGGTAAGCAAATTGGAGTGGGTCTAGGGTGGAGGTGATATGGTCCTTGATTAGTCTCTCAAAGCACTTCATGATGATGGAAGTGAGTGCTACGGGGCGGTAGTCGTTTAGCTCAGTTACCTTAGCTTTCTTGGGAACAGGAACAATGATGGCCCTCTTGAAGCATGTGGGACCAGCAGACTGGGATAGGGATTGATTATGTCCGTAAACACACCAGCCAGCTGGTCTGCCCATGCTCTGAGCACGCCGCTGGGGATGCCGTCTGGGCCTGCAGCCTTGCGATGGTTAACACGTTTTACTCACGTCGGCTGCAGTGAAGGAGAGTCCGCAGGTTTTGGGCCGTGTCAGCCTCTCCCAGGCTTGTCCTCAAAGCGAGCAAAGAAGTTGTTTAGTCTGTCTGGGAGCAAGACATCCCGGTCCGCGACTGGGCTGGTTTTCTTTTTGTAATCCGTGATTGACTGTAGACCCTGCCACATACCTGCCACATACCTCATACCTGTCTGAGCTGTTGAATTTCGACTCTACTTTGTCCCTATACTGACGCTTAGCTTGTTTGATTGCCTTGCGGAGGAATAACTACACTTTTTATATTCAGTCATCTCCCCTGCTTAAAGGCAGTGGTTGTATCACAATGATTGTGATATGCAGTTGCCAGCTAATGACATTAGGCTGATTCATTAGCTCAAATGATTGATTGGTCTGATCATTTTAAGAGTTATTTAACTAGGCAAGTCAGTTCAGAGAAAATCTTATTTTCAATGATGGCCTAGGAACAGCGGGTTAACTACCTTGTTCAGGAGCAGAACGACATATTTTTACCTTGTCAGCCCGGAGGATTCGATCTTGCAACCTTTCAGTTACTTGTCCAACGCTCTAACCACTAGGCTACCCTGCAGAGTGGTTTAATTATCCTATCACGGTAAAAACAGATCTAGCTAATAAACCTATACAATAGTTGAGTTTTATTGTCCTCCAAGAAGGGATTTGTTTTTGTTTTCAGACTGGTAGGCCTTAAGCCAGACTGGTGGGTTTATATGGCTGCGTTTACACAGGCAGGTCAATTCTGATCTTTTGCCCAATTATGTGCAAAAGAGCTGATCTGATTGGTCAAAATACCAATTGGAGGGGAAAAAACCCCACCAACAATTCCAGACTTTAGGCTACTTTATATTAGGGTAAGGGAATCTGGAAAGACTTTGTATAGGACTAATTGTGGTGTTTTCTAATAGGCCTATTTTTAATTGGTCATTTGTACAACTATTTGGTAAATATTTAACCAAACCATTAAATCAAAAGACACTCCTGTAGACAATATGTTGATTTATCAGATTTGTGTTTCAATAGAAAGTGTCCTCTGCCTCCTGTCCTTCCCTTGCTAAACTGTTCTGTGTTAAAAGGACAGGTGACACAAAATGGCTGGAGAGGGGGAGGTCTCATGGGAATGTGCCCTCACATTCCCAATAAGCCTAATAATGATAGGCTAATGACAGTTCACCTCAATATGATGGAATGGGAAAAGAGATCCATCTGGGTCATCATTCAAAGGTAGAGTATAGGCAACATACCTTCCTTCATTGGGCAAATTCAAGTTGTTGAACGTTTAAAAAAAATGGTATAGGCTACTGAACGCGACCCAGTTTTGACTAGAATGAGTTGATATGTTGGTGTGAAAGTCCTGACTCTGGTTATTATTGTTCGGTTGGAAAACGGGGCCAGTAGCCAGATGGTCTGGGGGGGTCTTGGGCACACCCGAGACCCAGTGAACAGAGACACGCCCCCTATAACCGCCTGGGGCTGCGTCCAATGTCCCCTGCAGTGTGGTATGGTGCCCTATCTCCGCCCTGGTTGGGGTTTCGTTGGGAGGTGTGTGTGTCAGGGGCGGTGATGGAACAGCCTGAGGGTGCCTATTCGGGGCTGCAGGGGGCACCCTCGCCTCGCCCACCAGAGGAGACTCCCCCCCAATACACACACACACAACCTCCTCCTGCCATACTGACTCTCCCAGGCTCGTCCCTAGTTACCACAGCCACAAAGTCACGAATCCCGCCTATTTCTACAATTACTCTTAAATGGGTTATTTTAAACATCACCACACTGCGAACCTTATGCCGAACAATAACCTTAAATTAAGGCCAAAAAGCACATTTTTGTTTTCGTGTAGTTTTACGATATTGACCATTTAAACTTTGTGGCTAGGGTAACTATAGTGAAAACCCTCTCCCAGGCCGACGCGCGTAGCCAAACGGAACATCAGAGAGCATAGGGCTGGCGTCTCCCGGTAGTACATCTATCAGGTCTCGAGCACATAAAGTCCAAAAGAGAGGGACTAAAGGAAATAAAGACAATAGGGGCTCCCTTGCAGGAAGAAGGAATCTCCCATCGTTTTAAACCTGGTTCCATTACCAGAGAGGACACACGCGTGTTTAGCGTTTTACCGAGACGGATTAATAAAACACCAGACGGATGTTCGCGAGGAGGGGTGGTCCGCTCTGAAGTTGGAGACTACTGCCTACCGAATACGGAAAGAGGAGAGAAGCGCTTTTGTTTTCCCCGTGAAGGCTAGCGCCCCCCGGCCACAGCATGAAGCTGCCGCCTTGTTTCCTGGCGCTCATCGCGGCGCTGCTCGTTCACTCCGCGCTGGTAAGGGCACGAGACTGCCGGGTCCTTTGTGTATTCTATTGAAGTATTGTTCCATTTCTACCGATTAATCACTTCGATGGACTGGGAAAACCGGAATCTAGGTTTCCATAGCATAGGGTATTGATAGGCTATGACTTTGACATGTGTGTTGCTCGTGGTTAATAAGGTAGCAGTCTGTGTGTGTGTGTGTGTGTGTGTGTGTGTGTGTGTGTGTGTGTGTGTGTGTGTGTGTGTGTGTGTGTGTTGCTCGGTGGTCTATGGGGGCATAGTGGTCGGTAGTAAATCTTGGACTCGACCCATATTTGGTCGCGAGCCGCCCGTGACTCCCGTGTCTCTCCCGGGTCTTTGTGTCTCAGACACTGGGGGTCCGTTCTGATCGAGGTTATTATGGGCTGTTCGGTGAACGGCTCTTGTGGCGTCTGCTTCGCTAACTCACATCCATCCCCCGGTAATTCAGCTCGAGCCTTTTTAGGCTCCTGCGGTAGGGTTTCGATTGGTTGCCCTGTGTATATGTACGGGTGTGGGTGTCTCTCAGATACTGAGGTGAGGGGCCTGGAGTAAACGGGGGCCTGTCCGTTGAGGATGGGTGAGAGACCCCGGGGCTTCTCCGGTAACCGGGGGGTGTGAAGAAGGGGTGGGGCAGGGGAAACGCCATGCGGTGCGCGATGGATGGGAATGATGTCATCGGGAATCGCGACGAAGCGAACTGTTAGGAATGCTTGAGTCTCCTGGAACCAACCAGTGCTCCAGCACCCCCTCACCAGCTCCGTGCTAATTTATCCTCCATACCAGAAGAGATCGTTGTGGTCTTAGTAGGATAGCACAAGTCGTCATATAGCCCACAGTCCATCTTGGGTGCAAAAGTGCTATTGTCTTAAAATGGTAAAACGCACAATTGCCTAAAAAAAATATAATTCTGTAGCTCTACCTCCTATTCTCTATGTGGTCAGATCTGCTGGAGTATAGAGGTCACACACAGCAAAGGTTTCTAGATCCCCGAGCTGACAAGGTACAAATCTGTCATTCTGCCCCAGAACAAGGCAGTTAACCCACTGTTCCTAGGCCGTCATTGAAAATAATAATTTGTTCTTAATTGACATGCCTAGTTAAATAAAGTTAAAATAAAAACACAATGTGTAACTTTGTTGTTTTGAGAAGGAGAGAGGATGCAATTGAGATTCTCCAACAGGCACATACTGGGTCAGTTGGTGCTGTTGGCTGCCAAAGATCTGCCTCCCTCTAATCTGACCCTGATGAGACACACACACACACACACACACACACACACACACACACACACACACACACACACACACACACACACACACACACACACACACACACACACACACACACACACACACACACACACACACACACACACACACACACAGAGTCATAGAAAATCGCACAGATGGATGCAGGTGTCATGCTGGCACAGGTAACATCACACAAACATCAGTGGTCTCCGGAATGCTCAGTAACCCCAGACAGCCCTGCCCTGGGGACACTGACATACACACTTCAAAAGGCACTCACACACAGATTGGCATACTTGCTCAGATCTTTTGCTGCCTCCAGTGACTGACAGGTCGTGTGTGTGTGTGTCCTGGTTCAATCCTCATTGCATGCTCTGCGTTGGTATTTATTTCCTATGATATGAGGCTGTGATTTCATTTCCTGCCGTGTAAGTTTAGATGAAGCCAGATTTTCCCACATACATCTGCTGCATCCCACAGAGACTCTGTGTGTGTGTGTGTGTGTGTGTGTGTGTGTGTGTGTGTGTGTGTGTGTGTGTGTGTGTGTGTGTGTGTGTGTGTGTGTGTGTGCGTGTGCGTGCGCCTATCTATTCGTACCAGGGTTTTAGATGAAGCCTGATTTTCCCACAGAGTCTCTGTGTGTGTGTGTCTGCCAGGGTTTGTGTGCTAGCTTTTTTTTGTGGCGTGTATGAAACGAGAGAGCACTTTTATGGTGTGTGTGAGAGAGAGAGAGCACTTTTATGGTGTGTGTGAGAGAGAGAGAGCACTTTTATGGTGTGTGTGAGAGAGAGAGAGCACTTTTATGGTGTGTGTGAGAGAGAGAGAGCACTTTTATTGTGTGTGTGAGAGAGAGAGAGCACTTTTATGGTGTGTGTGAGAGAGAGAGAGCACTTTTATGGTGTGTGTGAGAGAGAGAGCACTTTTATGGTGTGTGTGAGAGAGAGAGAGCACTTTTATGGTGTGTGTGAGAGAGAGAGAGCACTTTTATGGTGTGTGTGAGAGAGAGAGAGAGAGCACTTTTATGGTGTGTGTGAGAGAGAGAGAGCACTTTTATGGTGTGTGTGAGAGAGAGAGAGCACTTTTATGGTGTGTGTGAGAGAGAGAGAGCACTTTTATGGTGTGTGTGAGAGAGAGAGAGCACTTTTATGGTGTGTGTGAGAGAGAGAGAGCACTTTTATGGTGTGTGTGAGAGAGAGAGCACTTTTATGGTGTGTGTGAGAGAGAGAGAGCACTTTTATGGTGTGTGTGAGAGAGAGAGAGCACTTTTATGGTGTGTGTGAGAGAGAGAGAGCACTTTTATGGTGTGTGAGAGAGAGAGAGCACTTTTATGGTGTGTGTGAGAGAGAGAGCACTTTTATGGTGTGTGTGAGAGAGAGAGAGCACTTTTATGGTGTGTGTGAGAGAGAGAGAGCACTTTTATGGTGTGTGTGAGAGAGAGAGAGCACTTTTATGGTGTGTGTGAGAGAGAGAGAGCACTTTTATGGTGTTTGTGAGAGAGAGAGAGCACTTTTATGGTGTGTGTGAGAGAGAGAGCACTTTTATGGTGTGTGTGAGAGAGAGAGAGCACTTTTATGGTGTGTGTGAGAGAGAGAGAGCACTTTTATGGTGTGTGTGAGAGAGAGAGAAAGAGAAGTTGGCTGTTTTTGAGGATCATGTTTGGTTCGGGGAATGAATCAGTTTCTTGTGCCTGAAATAGTAGACAAAGCCCCCCATAGAGAGCAAAGAAGGGAGGAGAAAATAGTGAGAGAGAGAGAGGGGGATAGAGAGAGTGTGTGGAATGTCAGAGGCAATTTGACACAGGAAGTGGGTCCCTCTCACTCTTTTAAGGGCAATTCAATTTCAATTCATTGTAAGGGTCTTTATTGGCATGGGAAACATATGCTAACATTGCCAAAGCAAGTGAAGTAGATAATAAACAATACAAAATTAACAGTAAACATTACACACAATACTCCATAATGACATCACAATACCCCACAATGACATCACAATACCCCATAATGACATAGCAAAAAACAGATTCCATTTTTTTCTCTCCAATGTATTAAAGATAAATGATTCAGACCCTTTACTCACCACATTGGCAGAGATTACAGCCTCGATTCTTCTTTGGTATGACGCTACTTCCTTGGCACACCTGTATCTCGACTTCGGTGATGTCATCTATAAAATAACCTCCAACATTCTACTCAGCAAATTGGATGCAGTCTATCACAGTGCCATCCGTTTTCTCACCAAAGCCCCATATACTACCCACCATTGTGACCTGTACGCTCTCGTTGGATGGCCCTCGCTTCATACTCGTCGCCAAACCCACTGGCTACAGGTTATCTACAAGTCTCTGCTAGGTAAAGCCCCGCCTTATCTCAGCTCACTGGTTACCATAGCACCCACTCATAGCACACGCTCCAGCAGGTATATCTCACTGGTCACTACCAAAGCCAACTCTTCCTTTGGCCACCTTTCCTTCCAGTTCCCTGCTGCCAATGACTGGAACGAACTGCAAAGATCTCTGAAGCTGGAGACTTATATCTCCCTCACTAACTTTAAGCGCCAGCTGTCAGAGCAGCTCATAGATCACTGCACCTGTACATAGCCCATCTGTAAACAGCCCATCTAACTACCTACCTCATCCCCATACTGTATTTATTTATCTTGCTCCTTTGCAACCCAGTATCTCTACTTGCACATTCATCTTCTGCACAGTGTTTAATTGGTATATTGTAATTACTTCGCCACCATGGCCTATTTACTGCCTTAACTCCCTTATCTTACCTCATTTGCACTCACTGTATATAGACTTTTTGTTTTCTTTTGTTCTACTGTATTATTGACTATGTTTTGTTTATTCAATGTGTAACTTTGTTGTTGTATGTGTCGAATTGCTGTGCTTTATCTTGGCCAGGTCGCAGATGTAAATGAGAACTTGTTGTCAACTAGTCTACCTGGTTAAATAAAGGTGATATATATAAAAAAAAGAGTGAAGGAGTGAAGGAAAAGCAGCCAACAAGTGCTCAGCATATGTGGGAACTCCTTCAAGACTGTTGGAAAAGCATTCCTCATGAAGCTGTTTGAGAGAATGCCAAGAGTGTGCAAAGCTGTCATCAAGGCAAAGGGTGGCTACTTTGAAGAATCTCAAATATAAAACATATTTAGATTTGTTTAACACTTTCTTGGTTACTACATGATTCCATATGTGTTATTTCATAGTTTTGATGTCTTCACTAGTATTCTACAATGTAGAAAATAGTAAAAATAAAGAAAAACCCTTGAATGGGTTGTGTCCAAACTTTTGACTGGTATGGTATGGCATGTTATGTTATTGTGTGTGTGTGTTTGTGTGTCTAAGTCTATTGAGCCTGGCCTGAGAACAAGTAGTGATGATGGCTCCACCCTACTCTCTACCTCTAGTCTAGCTCCTCCACCTAGTCTAGCTCCTCCCCCTAGTCTAGCTCCTCCCCCTTGGCTTCCCTTATTCCGGTTGTAGTAGTAACATATAACAGCTCTGAATAGGTGGAACCAGTCTTTCCCAAACCCCTTCTAAGGGACCACCAGACAGACAGTCCACTTCTTTGTTCCATACCTACACTGACCTGTCACACCTGAGGCAACTAACCAAAAGTTTGGTGTTAAAGTGTTTTGTTGAATCAGGTGTGATAGTGCAGGGCTGGAAAACAAAGGGTGGACTGTCTGGTCAGGTGGACCCCAAGGTCCAGGATAAACACCAGTATAATGTCTCTTCTCCTATATGCTTAGTGAAGGTATGACATCACCATGTTACCTACACCGAGCCAGTTATTTCAGACCTAATTAATACTGAAATAGAACAGACTAGGGGGAGGGGATAGGGGAAGGGGATAGAGTGTGAGACTAGGGGGAAGGGGATAGGGAAGGGGATAGAGTGAGACTAGGGGAAGGGGATAGGGGAAGGGGATAGAGTGTGAGACTAGGGGAGGGGATAGGGGAAGGGGATAGAGTGTGAGACTAGGGGAGGGGATAGGGAAGGGGATAGAGGTGAGAAGGGGAAGGGGAAGGGGATAGAGTGAGAGACTAGGGGAGGGGAGGGGAAGGGGATAGGGTGTGAGACTAGGGGAAGGGGATAGAGTGTGAGACTAGGGGAAGGGGATAGGGTGTGAGACTAGGGGAAGGGGATAGAGTGTGAGCCTAGGGGAAGGGGATAGGGAAGGGGATAGACTAGTGTGAGACTAGGGGAAGGGGATAGGGGAAGTGTGAGACTAGGGGGAAGGGGATAGGGTGTGAGACTAGGGGGAAGGGGATAGGTTGTGAGACTAGGGGGAAGGGGATAGGGTGTGAGACTAGGGGAAGGGGATAGGGGAAGGGGTTAGAGTGTGAGACTAGGGGGAAGGGGATAGAGTGTGAGACTAGGGGAAGGGGATAGAGTGTGAGATTAGGGGAAGGGGATAGAGTGTGAGACTAGGGGGAAGGGGATAGGGTGTGAGACTAGGGGGAAGGGGATAGGGTGTGAGACTAGGGGGGGGGATAGGGGATAGAGTGTGAGACTAGGGGAAGGGGATAGGGTGTGAGACTAGGGGAAGGGGATAGGGTGTGAGACTAGGGGGGAAGGGGATAGAAAGGGATGTGAGACTAGGGGAAGGGGATAGTGTGAGACTAGAGGGGAAGGGGATAGGGTGTGAGACTAGGGGAAGGGGATAGGGTGTGAGACTAGGGGAAGGGGATAGAGTGTGAGACTAGGGGGAAAGGGATAGGGTGTGAGACTAGGGGAAGGGGATAGGATGTGAGACTAGGGGGAAGGGGATAGGGTGTGAGACTAAGGGGAAGGGGATAGAGGGATGTGAGACTTGGGGGAAGGGATAGGGTGTGAGACTAGGGGAAGGGGATAGAAGACTAGGGGATAGGGTGTGAGACTAGGGGAAGGGTGTGAGAAGGGGATAGGTGTGAGACTAGGGGGAAGGGGATAGAGGGATGTGATACTAGGGGGAAGGGGATAGAGTGTGAGACTAGGGGGAAGGGGATAGGGTGTGAGACTAGGGGAAGGGGATAGGGTGTGAGACTAGGGGAGAAAGGGATAGGTGTGAGACTAGGGGGAAGGGGATAGGGTGTGAGACTAGGGGAAGGGGATAGAGTGTGAGACTAGGGGGGGGAAGGGTGAGACTAGAAGGGGATAGTGAGACTAGGGGAAGGGGATAGGGGAAAGGTGAGACTAGGGGAAGGGGATAGAGTGTGAGACTAGGGGAAGGGGATAGAGTGTGAGACTAGGGAAAAGGGGATGTGAGACTAGGGGGAAGGGGAGACTAGGGGAAGGGAGGGTGTGAGACTAGGGGGAAGGGATAGAGACTAGGGGGAAGGGGATAGAGTGTGAGACTAGGGGGAAGGGGATAGGGTGTGAGACTAGGGGAAGGGGATAGGGTGTGAGACTAGGGGGAAGGGGATAGGGTGTGAGACTAGGGGAAGGGGAAGGGGATAGGGGGAAGGGGATAGTGTGAGACTAGGGGAAGGGGATAGGGTGTGAGACTAGGGGAAGGGGATAGGGTGTGAGACTAGGGGGAAGGGGATAGAGTGTGAGACTAGGGGGAAGGGGATAGGGTGTGAGACTAGGGGGAAGGGATAGGGGAAGGGGAAGGGGATAGAGTGTGAGACTAGGGGAAGGGGATAGGGGAAGGTGAGACTAGGGGAAGGGGGAAGGGGATACTAGAAGTGTGAGACTAGGGGGAAGGGGAAGGGGAGGGTGTGAGACTAGGGGAAGGGGATAGAGACTAGGATGTGTGAGACTAGGGGGAAGGGGATAGGGTGTGAGACTAGGGGAAGGGGATAGAGTGTGAGACTAGGGGAAGGGGATAGGGTGTGAGACTAGGGGGATAGAAGGGGATAGAGTGTGAGACTAGGGGAAGGGGATAGAGTGTGAGACTAGGAGGAAGGGGATAGGGTGTGTGACTAGGGGAAGGGGATAGGGTGTGAGACTAGGGGGAAGGGGATAGAGTGTGAGACTAGGGGGAAGGGGATAGAGTGTGAGACTAGGGGAAGGGGAAAGAGTGTGAGACTAGGGGGAAGGGGATAGGGTGTGAGACTTCGAAGGGGATAGGGTGTGAGACTAGGGGATAGGGTGTAAGTCTGAGGCAATTTAGCAATTCATACTAACTTTTGTTTTGGAGGTGTTCAGAACAAGGTTAAGGGCAGAGAAAGCTTGTTGGACACAAAGAAAGCTTTGTTGTAGAGCATTTAACACAAAATCCAGGGAGGGGTCAGCGGATTATGAGACTGTATCATCTGCATTTAAATGGATTAGAGAGCTTCCTACTGCCTGAGCTATGTTGTTGATGTAAATTGAGAAGAGCGTGGGGCCTAGCATCGAGCCTTTGGGTACTCCCTTGGTGACAGCCAGTGTCTGAGACAGCAGATGTTCTGATTTTACACACTACACTCTTTGAGAGAGGTAGTTAGCAAACCAGGCCAAAGGCCCCTCAGAGACCCCAATACTCCTTAGCCGGCCAAAAATAATGGATTGGGTGCGAGACTCGGAGATTTTTACTTTTT
>NC_060181.1:11034163-11041663 GCF_021184085.1 Oncorhynchus gorbuscha | reverse complement strand
TAGGGCAAGTCCTGCAGGACTACTGCCGGTTCCTGTAGGGCAAGTCCTGCAGGATTACTGCCGGTTCCTGTAGGGCAAGTCCTGCAGGATTACTGCCGGTTCCTGTAGGGCAAGTCCTGCAGGACTACTGCCGGTTCCTGTAGGGCAAGTCCTGCAGGACTACTGCCGGTTCCTGTAGGGCAAGTCCTGCAGGATTACTGCCGGTTCCTGTAGGGCAAGTCCTGCAGGACTACTGCCGGTTCCTGTAGGGCAAGTCCTGCAGGATTACTGCCGGTTCCTGTAGGGCAAGTCCTGCAGGACTACTGCCGGTTCCTGTAGGGCAAATCCTGCAGTATTACTGCCGGTTCCTGTAGGGCAAATCCTGCAGGACTACTGCCGGTTCCTGTAGGGCAAGTCCTGCAGGACTACTGCCGGTTCCTGTAGGAATCATCTACATTACATGTTGGTTATTTAGCAGATGTTCTTATCCAGAGCGACTTACATTCATCTTCAGATCGCTAGGTGGGACAACCACATATCACACTGTTAGGTTCTGAACAAACAGAGTAAAAACTCGGATGACGGATGACCATAAAAAGCACAAACCAAGTTTATTCACCCATTGGGTCATGCAGCTGCAAAGACCAGATATGATTATACAAGCACATATATTTATAACCTCCTACTAGGCAGGGGTCAACTCCTTACACATCTAGACAGCCTATACATCTATGTTGCTAGGCAGGAACTTAATTGGTTCCTCTCACTGGTGGAGTCATGGCCCTGATGCTAGAACCTGATGCATGGTCTGATGCTAGAACCTTGGTGGAAGTGTATGTGAGTGAGATAGGACTGTAGTAGCAGGGTCGTTGTGGTGGGCCCCTCTGTGTGAGATAGGACTGTAGTAGCAGGGTCGTTGTGGTGGGCCCCTCTGTGTGAGATAGGACTGTAGTAGCAGGGTCGTTGTGGTGGGCCCCTCTGTGTGAGATAGGACTGTAGTAGCAGGGTCGTTGTGGTGGGCCCCTCTGTGTGAGATAGGACTGTAGTAGCAGGGTCGTTGTGGTGGGCCCCTCTGTGTGAGATAGGACTGTAGTAGCAGGGTCGTTGTGGTGGGCCCCTCTGTGTGAGATAGGATTGTAGTAGGAGGGTCGTTGTGGTGGGCCCCTCTGTGTGAGATAGGATTGTAGTAGCAGGGTCGTTGTGGTGGGCCCCTCTGTGTGAGATAGGATTGTAGTAGCAGGGTCGTTGTGGTGGGCCCCTCTGTATGAGATAGGACTGTAGTAGCAGGGTCGTTGTGGTTGGCCCCTCTGTGTGAGATAGGACTGTAGTAGGAGGGTCGTTGTGGTTGGCCCCTCTGTGTGAGATAGGACTGTAGTAGGAGGGTCGTTGTGGTGGGCCTCTCTGGCCCCCCTCCCAGAGGTTCCTTTTCACGTCATCTGTTGACTTGACCTTGAGCCAAATTCCTCCCTAGTTCCGCAGCTGGCCTGCCTTATCAGGAAATGAAACACCACTGTTGCCCTTTGCCTCCCTCTTTAGGAACATTGATATTCAACAATAACATGTTTGAACAGAATATGAATGTTCTGTCCTTCCCCTGTCACTCAGTGACTTTCCATAAACTAAGTTCCTATCCACCCTTCATTGACCCCAACATATATATTCTATATACATGTAAAGTCATCAATAGGTTCTTGTCTGGTAACATAAATAAGTATATTTCAAGCTAGAATCCAACAACAGGTATAGATAGCTACTTTATTGAGGAATAATAACGTCTGAGTAGTCTATGACATATGGAGCTTTAACTAGTAGACCACTGGACTAATGGAGCTTTAACTAGTAGACCACTGGACTAATGGAGCTTTAACTAGTAGACCACTGGACTAATGGAGCTTTAACTAGTAGACCACTGGACTAATGGAGCTTTAACTAGTAGACCACTGGACTAATGGAGCTTTAACTAGTAGACCACTGGACTAATGGAGCTTTAACTAGTAGACCACTGGACTAATGGAGCTTTAACTAGTAGACCACTGGACTAATGGAGCTTTAACTAGTAGACCACTGGACTAATGGAGCTTTAACTAGTAGACCACTGGACTAATGGAGCTTTAACTAGTAGACCACTGGACTAATGGAGTTTTAACTAGTAGACCAGTGGACTAATGGAGTTTTAACTAGTAGACCACTGGACTAATGGAGCTTTAACTAGTAGACCACTGGACTAATGGAGCTTTAACTAGTAGACCACTGGACTAATGGAGCTTTAACTAGTAGACCACTGGACTAATGGAGTTTTAACTAGTAGACCACTGGACTAATGGAGTTTTAACTAGTAGACCACTGGACTAATGGAGCTTTAACTAGTAGACCACTGGACTAATGGAGCTTTAACTAGTAGACCACTGGACTAATGGAGTTTTAACTAGTAGACCACTGGACTAATGGAGCTTTAACTAGTAGACCACTGGACTAATGGAGCTTTAACTAGTAGACCACTGGACTAATGGAGTTTTAACTAGTAGACCAGTGGACATATGGAGCTGCAAATGAGACAACGAATCAGAAACAGATTAATTAGGAAATGTTATTGATTTCTTATGACCTTACCAACTCTAATGTGGTTGGTGGCCTTCTGCTAAACTGTTCGAAATACAAGGTAATGAATCCCAGTGAAATACTAGGTGTGGTTTCTGTGCTCCCTGTAGGCAGCCTAGTGGTTAAAGCATTGGCTCAGTAACTGGAAGGTTGCTGGATTGAATCGCCGAGCCGACTAGGTAAAAATCTGTCATTCTGCCCCTGAGCTAGGTAGTTAACCCACTGTTCCCCGGGCGTTGAAGATATGGATGTTGAATAAGGCACAAAGGGACGGATTCCTGTAGGATTTCTATGGGGGTTTTGCGTTGAACAGGAAGGATATTCTTTGCAGAATTCTGCATGCAGAGTCTCAATTGGGTGTTTGTCTCATTTTGTGAATTCTTGGTTGGTGATCGGACCCCAGGCCTCACAACCATAAAGGGCAATAGGTTCTAAACCTGATGTTAAAGTATTTTTAGCCTATTTTGGATGTCATGTTCTATGTTTATTTTGAATGCGTTCTTCCCTTGTCCCTTAGATAGTTCTCTCTCTCTCTCCCTCCCTCTGTCTCTCTCTCTCTCTCTCTCTCTCTCTCTCTCTCTCTCTCTCTCTCTCTCTCTCTCTCTCTCTCTCTCTCTCTCTCTCTCTCTCTCTCTCTCTCTCTCTCTCTCTCTCTCTCTCTCTCTCTCTCTCTCATACACACACTTGCAATTATCCACATTATAAACATCCCTCTATATTATAAACATCCCTCCACATTATAAACATCCCTCCACATTATAAACATCCCTCCACATTATAAACATCCCTCCACATTATAAACATCCCTCCACATCATAAACATCCCTCCACATTATAAACATCCCTCCACATTATAAACATCCCTCTATATTATAAACATCCCTCTATATTATAAACATCCCTCTATATTATAAACATCCCTCCACATCATAAACATCCCTCCACATTATAAACATCCCTCCACATTATAAACATCCCTCTATATTATAAACATCCCTCCACATTATAAACATCCCTCCACATTATAAACATCCCTCCACATCATAAACATCCCTCCACATTATAAACATCCCTCCACATCATAAACATCCCTCCATATTATAAACATCCCTCCACATCATAAACATCACTCCATATTATAAACATCCCTCCACATCATAAACATCCCTCCACATTATAAACATCCCTCCACATCATAAACATCCCTCCATATTATAAACATCCCTCCACATCATAAACATCACTCCATATTATAAACATCCCTCCACATCATAAACATCCCTCCACATTATAAACATCCCTCCACATTATAAACATCCCTCTATATTATAAACATCCCTCTATATTATAAACATCCCTCTATATTATAAACATCCCTCTATATTATAAACATCCCTCCACATCATAAACATCCCTCCACATTATAAACATCCCTCCACATTATAAACATCCCTCTATATTATAAACATCCCTCCACATCATAAACATCCCTCCACATTATAAACATCCCTCCACATTATAAACATCCCTCCACATTATAAACATCCCTCCACATCATAAACATCCCTCCACATTATAAACATCCCTCCACATCATAAACATCCCTCCATATTATAAACATCCCTCCACATCATAAACATCCCTCCACATTATAAACATCCCTCCACATTATAAACATCCTCTATATTATAAACATCCCTCTATATTATAAACATCCCTCTATATTATAAACATCCCTCCACATCATAAACATCCCTCCACATTATAAACATCCCTCCACATTATAAACATCCTCTATATTATAAACATCCCTCCACATTATAAACATCCCTCCACATTATAAACATCCCTCCACATCATAAACATCCCTCCACATTATAAACAACCCTCCACATCATAAACATCCCTCCATATTATAAACATCCCTCCACATCATAAACATCACTCCATATTATAAACATCCCTCCACATCATAAACATCCCTCCACATTATAAACATCCCTCCACATTATAAACATCCCTCTATATTATAAACATCCCTCTATATTATAAACATCCCTCTATATTATAAACATCCCTCCACATCATAAACATCCCTCCACATTATAAACATCCCTCCACATTATAAACATCCCTCTATATTATAAACATCCCTCCACATCATAAACATCCCTCCACATTATAAACATCCCTCCACATTATAAACATCCCTCTATATTATAAACATCCCTCTATATTATAAACAACCCTCCATATTATAAACATCCCTCTATATTATAAACATCCCTCCATATTATAAACATCCCTCTATATTATAAACATCCCTCCACATCATAAACATCCCTCCACATCATAAACATCCCTCTATATTATAAACATCCCTCTATATTATAAACATCCCTCTATATTATAAACATCCCTCCACATCATAAACACACATAGACAACCTAATTACATTCTTAGTCAGACTGACCAGACAAACAACAAAGCAGGTGACAGACACAGTGCATCTGTGTGCTGCTTTGGTGTGTATGTGGGTGGGTATAATCAGGGTGTTATGTGAGAGGCTGGTTCAGTCTCCCAGATTTTATTTTTATTTAACATTTATTTAACGAGGCAAGTCAGTTAAGAACAAATTCTTATTTACAATGACGACCTACCAAAAGGCAAAAGTGGGGACGGGGGCTGGGATTGAAAATAAAAATGTAGGACAAAACACACATCACGACAAGAGAGACACCCCCACACTACATAAAGAGAGACCTAAGACAACACCCTAGCATGACAACACCCCATGACAACACAGCATAACAACAACATGGTAGCACCACAACATAACAACAACATGGTAGCAACACAACATAACAACAACATGGTAGCAACACAACATAACAACAACATGGTAGCAACACAACATAACAACAACATGGTAGCAACACAACATAACAACAACATGGTAGCACCACAACATAACAACAACATGGTAGCAACACAACATAACAACAACATGGTAGCAACACAACATAACAACAACATGGTAGCAACACAACATAACAACAACATGGTAGCAACACAACATGGTAGCAACACAACATAACAACAACATGGTAGCAACACAACATAACAACAACATGGTAGCAACACAACATAACAACAACATGGTGGCAACACAACATAACAACAACATGGTAGCAACACAACATAACAACAACATGGTAGCAACACAACATAACAACAACATGGTAGCAACACAACATAACAACAACATGGTAGCAACACAACATAACAACAACATGGTAGCAACACAACATGGTACAAACATTATTGGGCACAGAAAACAGCACAAAGGGCAAGAAGGTAGATACAACAATACATCATGCAAAGCAGCCACAACTGTCAGTAAGAGTGTCCATGATTGAGTCTTTGAATGAAGAGGTGGATAAAACTGTCCAGTTTGAGTGTTTGTTGCAGCTCGTTCCAGTCACTAGCTTCAGCGAACTGAAAAGAGGAGCGACCCAGGGATGTGTGTGCTTTGGTGACCTTTAACAGAATGTGACTGGCAGAATGGGTGTTGTATGTGGAGGATGAGGGCTGCAGTAGATATCTCAGATAGGGGGGAGTGAACAGGTGTTGTATGTGGAGGATGAGGGCTGCAGTAGATGGGACGGAGGGAGTGAACAGGTGTTGTATGTGGAGGATGAGGGCTGCAGTAGATATCTCAGATAGGGGGGAGTGAACAGGTGTTGTATGTAGAGGATGAGGGCTGCAGTAGATATCTCAGATAGGGGGGAGTGAACAGGTGTTGTATGTGGAGGATGAGGGCTGCAGTAGATGGGACGGAGGGAGTGAGGCCTAAGAAGGTTTTATAAATAAGCATCAACCAGTGGGTCTTGCGACGGGTACAGAGGAGTGCAGTGATGTCTCCTATAAGGAGCATTGGTGGCAAATCTGATGGCCGAATGGTAAAGAACATCTAGCCACTTGAGAGCACCCTTACCTGCCGATCTATAAATGATGTCTCTGTAATCTAGCATGGGTAGGATGGTCATCTGAAACAGGGTTAGTTTGGCAGCTGGGATGAAAGAGGAGCGATTACGATATAGGAAACCAAGTCTAGGTTGAACTTTAGCCTGCAGCTTTGATATGTGCTGAGAGAAGGACAGTGTACCATCTAGCCACACTCCCAAGTACTTGTATGAGGTGACTACCTCAAGATCTAAACCCTCAATGGTAGTTATCACACCGGTGGGGAGAAAGGGCATTCTTCTTACCAAACCAAATGACCTTTGTTTTGTTCAGAACAAAGTTAAGGGCAGGGGAACCTTGGGGTACTCCCTTGGTGACAGGCAGTGGCTGAGACAGCAGATGTTCTGACTTAATACACTGCACTCTTTGAGAGAGGTAGTTTGCAAACTAGGCCAAAGACCCCTCAGAGACACCAATACTCCTTAGCCGGCCCACAAGAATGGAATTATCTTCCGGATCAAAAGCTTTGGCCAAGTCTAATAAAAAGATCAGCACAACATTGCTTAGAGGGCAATGGTGACACCATTGAGGACCTTTAAGGTTGCAGTGACACATCCATAACCTGAGCGGAAACCAGACTGCATACCAGAAAGACGACTATAGACATCAAGATAGCCAGTCAGTTGATCATTGACAAGTTTTTCCAACACTTTTGATAAACATGGGAAAAATATAAATGGGCCTATAACAGTTAGGATCAGCTTGATCTCCCACTTTAAATAAAGAACAACCAATGGGAACCTCCCCAGAGAGGAGAGACAGGTTAAAAAAGTCAGAGATAGACTTGACGATGATAAGGGGCTGAACCAGGTGTTTTTTTGGGGGGTCAAGTTTAAGGAGCTCCTTTAGCACCTCGGACTCAATGGGAGACGAGGAAATGTTGGATAGGCAAGGAAG